>NW_026856862.1:0-6262 GCF_026571515.1 Ruditapes philippinarum | reverse complement strand
TTCTATGTTGCTAGATTTTGTTTGGGTTTGCATTCATTAAATGATGCCTGTCCTTGTCGTTTTTAAATATAAGCACATATCATGTTGTGATATTTGAAATATTATCATGTGTTTTGTATGTCTTCAATTCCACATTTAACGTATTTTGTTATGCCTTGTTTACTTATTTTTTATAATAATTTAAAGGTAAAGCACACACTTGTCTCCAATCTGGGTGGTGTGAAGAAATATACATTTTATTGTCGGAAATCAATAGTTGTCTCATTACTTGAAACGCAAAACTCAGATAAATATGACACAGACAAAGTTCACAACCAGAAGAAGATTTATTAGTTTATCCAATATATGTTACACAAATAAATAAACTTTGCGTCAATAAAGTTATATAGGTGTTTTGTTGTTGTTGTTTTTTATCTAATTCATCTTATCTTTCTTTTTTTAATTTAACTAAGTATTAATAATTAAAATAATATTAAGATCTAAAGAATTGGAAATCAAATAAATAGTTTCATTTTCATTTAGGGTTTTGATACTATGAAAGTAATGTTAAAGACATGTCAATAAAATATCTATATATGTGATATTTGGACAGTTGTGACATTCAAAGAAACTAGAAATGTGTCCGTAGGTGCCCCCACTCTCCACTACTTTTTTTTCAATAGTATGACTCATATTCAAATATTGTTTGGGCTACATCTGCCACAAATTGAAAAATAATAATATTTTACAATCGCAAGGGCAGTAACTCTAGAAATACTAGATAAATCAAGACGCGAAACCCCAGCTGCACAACTACACATGCTAACCAACATTCCTGTTAAGTTACATGACTAGGTCAAATAAATTTGAGGTACGTACAACCGGATTGACAATTGCAAGTTTGCACTAAAAGTCAAGGGCAATAACTCTTACAAAACAGAAAAAGATCCACAAGAGAAACCCAGATGCACAACTTCATATGCTGAACAACATTCAAGTTAAATTTCTTGACTCTTTTGTTCTCTTTTTTTTTTTTTTTTTTTTGGTATTAGCCTATTGATATCAGATTATATAGAATCATTATGTCTCAAGAACTACTTGGATGTAATATAAGCATATTCGAGTTATTGACTGAAATGTATATTCAGTGTCATTAAGGCGCTTACTGATGTCACATAAAGGAAATTATTTGTTTGTTTGTGTGTTTTTTGTTTTTCTTGTTGTTTTTTTTTTGTTGTTGTTGTTGTTGTTGTTGTTAAAATTATAAAGATTTAACAAAACATGTATCTTAAGACATACGTAGATAATTGCTTTAATATCAAATTCAATATGTTGCCTTTGTGTATACCGACAAGAAAATTTATTTATTTATTTTTGACCATTTCAGATAGGAAACGAATCTATCTGATTATAGTACAATATTAAGTATGTAGTATATTAAATTGTATTTCAGTTACATAGTAACGTCCTTATAATAAAAACAGTACCATGTTGACATTTCCTTTATTAGATTTGTTTTCTCGTCCTTCTTCGCTTAATTCAATTTTCTTTTTATCCGCAAACTAAGTATAGTCAATAATCCACTTTATACTTTTCATTATAAATAAAAATTCCTTTAACTAAACATCAAACACTTTTTATTCACTGACTTTTGAAATATTTATGAATAATGCTGCCATATTAGTTATTTAATTCAGGAAACATTAGCAAATATTAGCTTATATACTTGATATGCAGTTAATGTGTACTCGTACTAGTCATCCGTTAAGGTTGTTAATGAATAATTTGTCCAGGGATAAGTTAAATTAAAGACCTTAATGTTACATTATAAATATTTAGTATATTTTTCCATTGAACTATTTTAAGTTTATGTTTACAGCTTTCCGTCCAGAGGTTAAGTTTTGTTCTTGAAATTTTGGACAAGAAAAGAAGATCAAAGAGATGTTAAACATACCGACTTCGAAATATTGATGATATATATTTAGAGCAAATACTTATATATATACTTATATATATTGGGATATTGGGTGCAATTTGAATCATATATTTACATATGACTCTGGAAATAGATTAATGGTAAATAACTGTTTAAATGTAACCATGTTCGCCATTTATTATTCATGCCCATGAAACGATGAAAACAGTTTTATTGTCACAAAGAGCAATTTATTGTACACTTTGGTTCTATTATCGTTTGTTTGTTTGTTTTTTTTTTTTGTTTTTTTTTTTTTGTTTGCTTCCAAATTCATCTTGATTAAACATTGATTAACAAAAAAGCCAATACTATACTAACATGCCCGAATTTATCAAAAGGCTGATTTGAGCAGTACCGTCCAGTCTAGTCTGCACCGGTTTGCAACATAATCGTTCTTTATGGATTCAGTCGGTCTCTATTTTTATCAATATCTTCTTTAATTCCACCGATTAGAAACATATACCCCGCCTTTTTGTGTATTTCCAGTGAATAATTTCTGTGTTATATTTATAGTGTAGGTGTATTCAGTCGTCAAATTGTCAATCTAGAGTAAAAGATGTTAAACCAAATCGCTTAAAGACACGACGAATAAAAGGAAGTAACTATTTGAGATTAACCTTGTTTGTTGCTTACAATTTTACAATCGCTAAAAGGTTTTTAACATTATACAATGTGGCCATACCACGTGACTTTTCGGGTACGGAGCACGCCGATTTTTTCCCCGATTCAGGTATGTTTTTATTCACAACTTATTTATTACTCAGCCGATTTTGATGAGATAAGGCGCAGAGTACCTGTAATTATATCAGCTATCCACGGTATATCAAAATTCTGAAAACCCCTGAATGGTTTGTGAGAACATTCGAGTACAGTTTTCTTTTCATAGCCTGGGCCGAGGGGAACGGTACACACTCATTTGTCATAACAAGCAATTTCTAGCAAGTCATATGTTTTTGACACTATTTCATAGAAAAATACATGTTAAATCTGATATATTTACTATGTCCAATGTATCGAGTGAATGCAGTGATATTTTAGCATATTTTCATAAAGTTATGTTGAAATGGTACGGAACACACTGTTTTTTCAAAAGATACGGTACACACACAATTTCTGTCTTTGTAATAATTCTTAAATAAAATATATTAAAATTTAATTTCAATTATAATGTGAGCGATTTTTTTCATAGTTATACATTTTATTAATTTAAACGAGAACCCAGGGACCTGATTTGCAATGTATCATAATGCTTACTTTTAATGTTAATATATATTTGTGCACTATATTTCAAGAGATCACGCTTAACATTTACAACCTCCATGTAATTGTCCTATTTAAAATCATAAACACTTCGATCTTCACAGAATTAGGTAGTTGCGCTCTATAGAAAGAAAATGTTGTTATATAATGCTGTGTTTATTGTTGTTTATTGTTGTTTTTTATTTCTTTTAGTTTAAGTGAAGTAAGATATGTCTTTTTGCTTCATCTTGAAAAAATAAAACAAGGTCATGACCTAAATCGCTGAAAAGTATCATTACTTGATAACAATTTATATATATTTATATTATGTTACAAATAAGCAAGTCATTAGGTACAATTTTGCAATATCATGGTCATGTTGAATTAAATCAAGTCACAGAAGGCGCTGAATTTGTTTGGGTCTCAGAATGTCAGAAAGGTGAAGGCTGTGAGATTGTAAACCAATTTGTTTTTGTATAGTGCCACCAATATTGTTTTTTAGTGTCATAACTGTAGTAAATTGGCTATAAGGCTTATTGCAACACTGATATGTAATTCATTGTTTATTTGGCTTAAACAATTAAAAACAAAAACAAAAAAACATGAGTTGCCTTAACTTGGATTTGAACTCAGGACATCTCTCTTCCTAAACGAGCGTGTAACCCCTCGACCACGGGGAAGTTATAAGATAAAAGCCTGAAGAAAACCATATCATTCTAATTTAGGGTTTGTAACCCTTATTTATTTCGTTTGACACTGATGTAAATAATCATGGAGCTTAATATTGCATGTATATCTGTAAAGAATTACACAATATTTGAAATCTTTGACCAATCGGGAACTACTTTTTCTTCTCCCGAGAAGGCTTGAAAGTTAATGCGCCCGTCATTTGACAATCTAAACACAGTGACCCCCCCCTTATTTTTTCAGCGTTAGAGTACATATAAAGGTAAGTAACCGCTTCCAGGGGTTCGGACTACTTTCTTTTTTTGCAAATAAGCATATCAGAGCCTGAAATTTCGCTACCATTATTTGTTTGGTCTGACGACCCAAACAAATAAAATTGTAGTCGCCATTGCTTAAATTTTTAATGTTTAAAGGCATGAAGCTTTAAAAATAACTTTTAATTCATGTAACAAGGTCATTTTTGGTGTGGTTTTACGGCTCATAAAACTGACATTATCATGTGGCGACTTTCGAGTTTTACAAGTGCCCCTTTGGGTATAAATAAAGGAACGAACGGGCACCTGTGTAAAACGAGCGACATTCTGTACGGTAGTAAGAAAACTTTCTCACATAAAAAATCGAAACATCGAAGTCACTTGTGGTCTCGTACAGTAGGGTGAACGTTTCGGTTGTCAAAAATAGCGTTTTTCGTGCGTCCGTTTTTCGTGTAACGTGCGTGCGTATAGCGTGCAACGTGCGTTTGCTGAAACGCTTTCTCAAGCGTGCGTCGTTTACAAGCGTTTAACGTTTATCGTTTTCCGTGTATCGTTTTTCGTTTAACGTGCGTCTGAAAGCGTGCGTTTCTAATTTAGCGTGCGTCTGCGTTCGTCTAAGCGCTTAAGTACCGTGTTTTGCGTCTGTTACTATTGAGAAGTAAAAGAATATCTTAGATAGATATATAATGTATATTTCTTGATTCTTAAACATGTAAGAGACGTTCTGTGTCCCTGCCAAAGAAAAATATTATATAATTAAAGAAGTGTTATTGTGATATTTACATTAAAGTTTTAAAAGTTGTGACCTCGCGGTGAATACTGGTCAGATTTCTACATGCTTTACGCCGAAGATTAATTAGTTTTAATCATAGTTTACATACGCATAAGATTTAATTACTAATTTATTGCAACATTTTTGATATTCAATTCAGCAAACAGGTGTTTATATGCGTACCCCACCCCCTTGACAAGTTCATCGTCTGACTTTTCATCAAATAAAAGACTGTCCGAACCCTATCCGAATCCTATTTAGGGTGATAATTATTTTAGACAGTTCCGTCCTATTTTTTTGACAGATTTATTTTGATATGAAACAGCCTGGCAGGGACTCGAACCCCTGACACTCGAAATACAATTCCGCGGCTCTTGAGTTCTTCTGAGCTATTCGGCCGCTTACACGTTTTACTTGTTAAAATACTGAATAGTTATAAACCTACTGTGTATGCAAATATTTCTTCGAATTTCCCAGGGTTATATAATTACTATATAAGCATTGTGATTTAATTTCTAGCTGGACTATACAAATGTATGTCAGACACAGGGTGAGAAAAAAGTTCATCCTGACATAAACTCGAACCCGTAACCCTCTAAATACCGTACCGCGGCTGTACCGACATTTGTTAATAGTTTCATTATTTGTACATGTATAGTATAGTCATTTTACTAATTATACATTGTACTATTTCTATATTTTTGTACAAATAAAAATAGCTAGATTTTTTTCTAGATAAGAAAATTCTATGGTGGCTTAAATATACCATGATGTACAAAATGTACTTTTTAGACATGTAATCACAACAGACAGGCTAAGCCACCCTTTACAAAATTCCCCTATCTGTCAGCTCATAATCAAGGCATAGACTACTATTTTTGTATGTGGCCAGGGCTTTTAAAGACCTTTATTTTGTTTCAAGATCTGTCTGACAGTCATATTGATGTAGTGATGTAGTGTTATTACTTGTGCTATTTAATAAATATATGTTTTGTTAAATAATGATACCTTGATTAGGTATTCCCTATGTAATTCTGTGTTTCTATTAAATGTGTAATAATCCACAGTATTGAGATTGTCATTTTTATTGTTCTATTAATACTGCCTGCCTTTTTGGTATGCAGTTCGGTCAAAATATTAATATAATCCAGCATATTTTTTCCATGCGTTAACAAATATTATTCTTATTTTATATTAAATTCACCCCAGCTGGATTTCTATGAATTTCAACCAGTCCAATCAAACAAAGAGAATACAATGATAGATAGCAATATTCCTATTATGTACAATAAAAAACAGTTACAATTTTTATTTTAGCAATCTTAATAAAATTGTCAATCCATCTTTCCCGATCCC
>NW_026856861.1:0-108430 GCF_026571515.1 Ruditapes philippinarum | reverse complement strand
AAAGAGGAGGTTTCCTCACATGAAAGATTTCGACCCGAGTGAGAACCTACAGTGGTCAGGGACCTGAGATTGCATAACACTCTTCATTTAATTATATATGTATGTAATTATGCAAATTTGTCAATTTTCAAACATGGAAGAATATGTAAAATATGTATTGCAAATATTTGTAGATATTTAAGATAATCATTAAATTATATGCATTCATTTCTTATTGGAAAAATTGACTTAGAATTTATAGAAAACTAAATTCTAATTACCTCCCTTTATTTACATGAAATATTAAATTCGGTAATATCTTTATAAATAATGTTTTTTGAAACTTACAATATCGATAAATCTTAATTTGAGCATCATAATTTGTATATAAAACCATAAAAATAATGTGTTACAGGATCTTTAATATGTCGCACACAAGAAAAAATGAACATTCGGTTCATGCTTATTGAATTATCATTATTAATATACATCTAGATATCTAATACATACGATTTTATGTCTGGTTGCTTTTGAACATATTATGACATAATTCATAGAGGATATTCAAGTGTTTTCTATAAATACAGGATTTATTTTCATCTAGTGGCAAGACAATAATTATTTTATGAGTGGCGGTAGCCATGAATGAAATATGATAATTTCCATACCACAAGATGATAATAAATCCTGTATTTATAGAAAAAAAAACTTGAATTGTCTGTTTATCATATAGATTTCTCTTCTTTTTTTTGACATTACAATTTGAAAGAATTCTCCTTAAATTATGTGTATTGTCTGAATTTAGAAGAAAGTAGTCCGGCAAGACAGCAGTGAAAATACGGAAAATATATTTCACTACAGTGAAAAATAGCTTTTTACAGTGAAAATACTAAAATTGAAAATACGCATTTTATTTCATCAGTATTTCTCAATATTTCACTTATAAGTATATGATAAAACAATTTCTTTTTGGCTTGATTTTTAGTTTCTCTATTTTTTTTCATGGATCAGCCTATAACCTCTATATGTAAACGGATAAAAGAATACCTCTATTTATTTATTTTTATTCATTTTTGTATTTATTTATTTATCTAATTGTTGTTGTTGTTGTTGTTGTTGTTTTCTAGTGGGGGAGTAAGCAGTTGACAGTATGCAATTGACAGTAAGCAGTTGACAGTAAGCAGTAGGCAGTTAACAGTAGGCAGTAGTTAGTCAGAAGTAGACAGTAAGCAGTCAACAGTTGGCTGTCGTTTATGGAATTCCATGTTATAGTCCATGCATTTATTAATTTATCAGTGAATTCATTTAAATGTTGTTCTAAGAATATATATGTACCTGTAAACTATAAAAGTAAATTAGGAGGCAGAAAAATACCAAGGGTCCAACCGGGTTTTGAACCACAGACCTCTTGGTCCGTAAACGGACACCTCAACCACGTCGTTAAAGGGTTAATCTAACAGCAAGTCTGATGGAAGTGGCCTATATACCTACAACCACTACACTCCCCCCTCTTTACTTTTCAGAGCTAGCCAGCTCTCCTGAATGTCACCCCCTGCTTACCGCATGAGTCCGTCAAACACTTCTGACACCATTTAAGTAAATTAGGAGGCAGAAAAATACCAAGGGTCCAACCGGGTTTTGAACAACAGACCTCTTTGTCCGTAGGCGGACACCTCAACCACATCGCTTAAGGGTTTACCCAACAGCAAGGCTGTTGGAAGTGACCTATATACCACTGCACTATATTGTGCATGACCTCCAGAACGCCAACTATTTCGGCAACTGAATAATTTTTTGACCAATACAGTTGTAATAGGTCGTCCATTTTTATTTTAATGCTATAAGCAGTGAATAATAAGTCGTAAGCCGTAAGCAGTTGACAGTAGGCAGTTGACAGTAAGCAGTAGGCAGTCAACATTTGGCAATTCCATAGTATATTGATTCATTAATGTTCCCAAAGAAATATTGAGATAAATATAAAAAGTTATGAAAGTATAACAATTCTGTCATAAACCTAAATCAATACACCGCATAGTTACGAATATCGATCAACAGATCAATTGGGTATGATTTAATACTTACATGTAGTAAAGCCTATCTAGTCAGATTATGAACAGGTATAATATAAAATATATATTATGATATAGTTCCCCCTTAGCATTAACAAGCGGTTTGCTCAGTTATGTCAAATAATATATTAACAAAATTAATATACATGTATATCCAAATGTTTTTGTTGGTGCATTTTGTGAGAAAGACATCCTCAAAGAGAAAGTTTGATCTCACACCTGGTCCGTGGTTGAGAACCAAATCCATCCCTTTTATCAATCAAAGCACAGAAGGCGCTGAATTTGTTTGGGTCTCAAAATGAAAGAAAGGTACAGGTTGTGAGATGATATGTTTAGTTCCACCAATGCTTTCCAGCGTTTTAATTGTAGTAAATTGGCTATAAGACAAATTGCAACACTGATATTCAATCCAATGTTTATTTGACTTAAACAATTTGAAAAAATTAGTTGCCTTTACTGGTATTTGAACTCCAGACCTCTCGCTTCCTAAGCGAGCGCGAAAACCCTTCAGCCACGGTGAATTTATATGTGAACGGCCTGAGGAAAACCATATTATTCTAAATTAGGGCTTGTAACGACTTTAACTGTTGTTTAACACAGATGTAAATATTCCTGGAGCTTACTGTAAGCATGTATATTTATAAAGAATCAAAGGGCTGCAAGTTCTGTGGTATTTTCTGATCTTTGCAATCTAAATCGTACTGTATATATGTATGTATTTTCCAGTATAAGTTTATTTTTATGTATTATAATTCATTTTACAAGGCACCATAGTTTGATACATACGGAATTCTGCATAACTAGAGTTGCATCAAAATATCATTTATGTTCATTTTTTACGACAGCTACACTTTATCCTTGCATATCATGGCTACTTCCTTAACAAAGACACTTAAAAAAGAATTTCAAAAAAAAGTTTCCTCGACTGGGATTTGAACTCCAGACCTCTCACTCACTAAGCGAGCGCGTTACCACTGCACCACGGAGAACTTATACAAACGACAATTGAATAACATCAAGTCATTCTAAATTTAGAACTTCCATATCGCATTTCGGGTTTGTAATCCTTATTAATTTCGAGGTATTTTGTTCAGAATAAACCTGTTGTTTAAAATTGAAGTAGTTAATTTAGCGAAAATCTTCTCGCCCAAACAGTCCGACATGTAGAATCTATATATTCCACTACTCGGTCTGTATCGACATCGCTAAACATAGTATTTTCATTGATAAAATCATATCCATCCGCGTAATTTGTGATTGTGCATTTATTTACAATTCTATAAGCCAACGCTATTTTTAAACTTTGAATGCGTTGTAATTTGTTGGAAACTTGTAACAAAAAAAAAATATTTCTTTCTTTTAAATCGCTAGTTTTAAGCTGTTTTGAGAACTACTTGTTGTTAGGTTCGTCGTAAACTTCTGTGTCAGAGATTGAATGTCCGCTTTGTCTTTACTTATTTTTGATCAGAAAATACATTAAGACAATATAAGAAATCTTCGACCATTCGGGAATTATTTTGCTTGAAAATTAATGTGCCTGTCTTTGACCATCTTTACGCAGTGATCTCCCCTGAATTTTTCGGAGTTAGTGTACATATAAAGGGAAGTAACCGCTTCAAAAAAGTGGACTACTTTCGGCATTTGCAATTAACAGCATTAGACTCTGAAATTTCGCTACCATTATTTGTTTGGTCTGACGACCCAAACAAATAAAAACAGTTTCTATGGCCATATAAGGTTTTTGCCATAGACCGCGAAATACAACTTTTGTTTGGTTACTAGGATATGATTTCATGTGTAAATGGTATAAACTTTAAATGTTTTAACACTTACTTTTTGTTTCAGTTCCATCTGTTACTTTCCTACCAAGTGCGACATTTAGCGTCAAGGGGTTGCGACATTTAGCGGCAATCGATTTTTATGCGACATATAGCGGCAACGTTGCGACATTTAGCGGTAAGCGATTGCGACATATAGCGTTGATCGCGACATATAGCGTCAGCGTTGCGACATTTAGCGTTAGTTGCGACATATAGCGGCGTTGCGACATATAGCGTTGCTACATATGACATCACGAATCATTCGTCGCGTGGTCTCTGCTAAATACAAATCGCTAGATTATAAATGTTTCACTCGTAAAATCCGGGATTTTGACAGTGCTGTTAGGAAATTTGTGAATTAGTTAAGACAGTTTTGAGTAAGTTTCCAAGTTACTTAACTTATATATATATATTGCGTGACAAGAATACATAGACATAAGAATTAAGGACAGAACACCAACCTCCTAAGTGATAATTTAGAGGATATTTATGATGGTCTTAATAATTCATGAGATACGTTTAATGGTCTTGATAATTCAGGGGATATTTATGACAGTCTTGATAATTCAGTGGATATTTACGATGGTCTTAATAATTCAGGGAATATTTAAGTCAGTGCATTTATATAATGGTCTTGACAATTTAGGTGATATATATGATGGTCTTTATAATCCAGGCGATATTTTTGATGGTCTTGATAAATCAGTAGACGCCCATGATGATCGGGTCGTCATGATTAAGGCGGTATCTATTATGGTCTTGATAATTCAACGGATATTATGATGGTCTTAATAATTTACTGGATATTTATACTGGCCATGGTAATTTAATGAACATTTATAATGGTAATTCAGGCGATATCTATTATGGTCTTGCTAATTCAGTGGATATTTATGATGGTCTTGATAATTTAATGGATATTTATGATGTTCTTGATAATTTAACGGATATTTATAATTCTCATGATAACTTAATGGATATTTATGATGGTCATGATAATTTAATGGATATTTATAATTCTCATGATAACTTAATGGATATTTATGATGGTCTTGATAATTTGACGATATATGATATACTCATATTTCAGGGGTTATCAATGATGGTGTAACGCGTGATGATATTCGGGAGATTTTATTCAACATTTATTACCGATTGTTTGCTGATAGAGTACATGAAGAAGTTAAAACAGAATTGACAGTTTTAGTTTACACAATGACTTAACTTTGACGATAGCACAGTAATATACACGAATTCCTGTTTTGCTTACTCATTTCAAATATTTAGCATACATATTTTGATTTAAAACATCCTACCGTCTTACCTTTAAAGTTAATTATTCATAATGGAAGGTCTGTGTTACCCTTTAAAGTGAATTGTTCCATAATGGAAGGTCTGTGTTACCCTTTAAAGTGAAATTGTTCCATAATGGAAGGTCTGTGTTACCCTTTAAAGTGAATTGTTCCATAATGGAAGGTCTGTGTTACCCTTTAAAGTGAAATTGTTCCATAATGGAAGGTCTGTGTTACCCTTTAAAGTGAAATTGTTCCATAATGGAAGGTCTGTGTTACCCTTTAAAGTGAAATTGTTCCATAATGGAAGGTCTGTGTTACCCTTTAAAGTGAAATTGTTCCATAAAGAAAGGTCTGTGTTACCCTTTAAAGTGAATTGTTCCATAATGGAAGGTCTGTGTTAACAAACATAATTATGTTGATAGTATATAGTATCATATGTGACAACAAAATATTGACTAATTGTACATGAATGTTGCTGGTAAGTGTAAAACTTGATATAACATATCTATATAGAGCATGTGATAAATTATTCTGAAACAAATTGTATAATTTATCATATGAATGTTCACAATGAATCACTTATATACTATCCACATTTGCTACTGTTTTTGGTATTTTTGTATAGGGTTTACGTCACATCGACATTTTCAAAGTGATGTAGTGACTTTGAAGTATAACTGTTTGAGGAAAACCTCATTCGCCCTCCATGCATTATTTCAGGCAAAAAATGGTGATGTAATGGATATTTATAATGGTCATGTAGTGACTTTGAAGTATTACTGTTTGGGGAAAACCTCATGCCCTCTCCATGCATTATTTTAGGCAAGAAATGCTACCTTAATAGTACAACCGACGTTCCGTAAGCTAGCTGGGTTGCTTCCTCACATAATAGAATGCAAAGTCCCTAGCGGCCTGGCGGGATTTGACTCTTAAAAATTAATGCTTATTATATTCTAATATGGGTTTACTATACAAGACTCATTACATATATCTGTATGTTTATAAATGTTTTTAAATACATTTTTTTTTCTTTTTCTCCCGTCTCTTCGTAGCACTTTAAAACCCTTAAAAGATTGAATAGCTACCTTAAATTTACGATTCCAGTTACCTAGATGCGAATCTAAACCTTTAAGTTCAACGTGATTTGTCTATTATATCCATATGTCCTGCATTCCAACTCAAAAACATACTAGACTTTTATACAGAATTGAACACTATAGTTCTTTGCATTTAATTCAACTCTTGAAAAAGCTTAATTTATTTGGTTACTGTTAACCATAATTTCCAACATAACTGGTAAAATTGTCCACGGTAGTATGAAATTAAATTCACTTACATTTGAAAGAGTTTATCTATTTTTACCTAATTGTATCTAAAGGGAAGTAAATGCAATTACATCTGTCATGTCAAGCTATACTTTTTATCTCCCTTCATCTGCCATATACGCGCTCTTCATTACATTGATAGTATTTAAGTAATCATTAAATTTTTATTCTATTCCCTATCTTTTTTCTTGTTGTTAAGCCTTATACTTCTCTATTTATACCTTGGAAATGATTCGCATGTTTACTGAAATAGCATATTCATTTTGTTCAATACTGTTCACGCAACATAATATTGTGTTATATGTTTAAAATGTTGATATGACTATTAAGCAGTAATCTACGGTGGCACTGAGGTGATATGTGTGTGTTGAATTTATCTCGTGCGCACGAACTACTACTACGAAGTGCTCACGAGGTTATTAAATGGTGCGCACGAGATACTATGTCGTGGCCAAGAGTTACTAAGACGTGCGCACGAGATAATTAAGTCGTGGGCACGAGATACTACGTCACGGCCACGAGTTACAAAGTCGCGGGCACGAGCTTATTAAGCCGTAGGCACGATAAAATTAAGCGCACTACATACTATGTCGTGGCCACGAGTTACTAAGTCGTGCGCACGAGATAATTATGTCGTAGGCACGAGAAACTATGTCATGGTGACGAGATACTAGGTCTATATTTTAATAACCAAAATTTATATAACCAGTTGTCAAATGGCCTAAGTTTAGAGTCCCCATCAACGTTGTCTTTAAAGGCCTTTCACTTCAAGAATATAAACGTAAACTCGTAGATTCGAATCCTGGTTCAGCCACTTTAACATCTTTCCTTATTTACATGTAAAAATTGCCATTTCTCTACTACAAAACCATTTTGATTATGTGTGTGTGTATTAAATATGTGTAGTATTTTTATTTGTATTATAAACGCGCAGTACTTTTTATTAAAGAAAATGTAATGAAATAAAACATGTAACTGTTAAAAAACACGACTTAAGTTCATAAGAAATTTACGATATGAGGTCAGTTTAAATTAAGGGTTGTATAAATTTACGATTTATGACTTCCGTCAAAGTAGTCCTCCTCGAAACCAAATGTTAAACAATCAATGAATAAACTAAAGTAAGCCGCCCCTCCCTCCCCCTCTTTGAATATATTTAGAAGAGTGTGAAACATTAGATACTAATAAAAATGTCATAACTAGCATGCTAAGCAGTCATGAAGCTGCACACATTTATTGTAACAGTCAATGAAATTGAATTTCCAATAGACCTGCATTGTGGCGACGTAATATGTCGGAACGCCGCTAAATGTCGCACTTGCCGCTAAATGTCGCACCATTGCAGCTAAAATGTCGCTAAATATCTACCGTTAAATGTCGCAACTGTAACGTTAAATGTCACACGATTTTCCCTTACCGTTAAATGGCGCAACACCACCGTTAAATGTCGCAATATTTAAATTCACATACAAAATCTTATATTATGACAAAATACAAAATATTGTATTAGGTCACTATACAAAATATTGTATTATGTCACTATACAAAATCTTGTATTATGTCACTATGTCACTATACAAAATCTTGTATTATGTCACTATACAAAATCTTGTATTATGTCACTTTACAAAATCTTGTATTATGTCACTATGTCACTATACAAAATCTTGTATTATGTCACTATACAAAATCTTGTATTATGTCACTATACAAAATCTTGTATTATGTCACTATACAAAATCTTGTATTATGTCACTATACAAAATCTTGTATTATGTCACTATACAAAATCTTGTATTATGTCACTATACAAAATCTTGTATTATGTCACTATACAAAATCTTGTATTATGTCACTATACAAAATCTTGTATTATGTCACTATACAAAATCTTGTATTATGTCACTATGTCACTATACAAAATCTTGTATTATGTCACTATACAAAATCTTGTATTATGTCACTTTACAAAATCTTGTATTATGTCACTATGTCACTATACAAAATCTTGTATTATGTCACTATACAAAATCTTGTATTATGTCACTATACAAAATCTTGTATTATGTCACTATACAAAATCTTGTATTATGTCACTATACAAAATCTTGTATTATGTCACTATACAAAATCTTGTATTATGTCACTATACAAAATCTTGTATTATGTCACTATACAAAATCTTGTATTATGTCACTATACAAAATCTTGTATTATGTCACTATACAAAATCTTGTATTATGCCAATATTAAGGTGTTGTATGTGAACTGGGGTCACCAGCTCTCTCTCAGATAGGAAATAATTAGCTGTGATGTCTAAAATATTGGTTGAAATTAAAGTAATTGTTGTCGGTATTATAAATAAACGACCATTATTTATGCCAAAGGGCCCCTTGGTGATAAAACGCATTTGTATACTTTTTTCATTTAGCAACCCAGAAAGATTCAATAAAAATTAAATTTTAGATCAGTATTTTTATACTGCGTGTCGGCCTTTCATTTACAAACATGTTTTGTAGACATAGGTATTATACTATCTAGGTATCACAATTGGATTAGTTTTATAAATTTCATTGATGCAAACAAATCTGATTTTTTTTCTCTTTTCTTTATTCTTTTCTTTCATTGCCAGTAGAAAAGAATTATTATGACCAGTTTAATATTCTTCTCATGACCAGTTTAACTTCTCCATCTTAATCATTTAGAAAAGCGACGGAGAATGGCAGACACTTTACTTATTGGTCTAACCTGAACGATTATACATGATGATACTTACATGTTAAAAATAATATAATTTGATTCTAGTTATTTTGGTTCGTATTTTTTAAATGGCAACAATCGATGTAATAGGAAATTGTTGTGCGTTAATAGAAAAGTCAACACAACCAAATGCAGTGGTTTTAGCACGGATTCCTACTTAAGACCGGTTTGGACATTTTAACTTCATGAATTTCCGATTTTATCTTCATTAATTCCCGATTTCAACTTCACGAATTTACGATTTCAATTTCACGAATTCACGATTTCAACTTCATGAATTCCCGATTTCAAGTACACAAATTCACGATATCAACTGCACTAATTGAAGTTCGTGAATTTACGATTTCTTACGATAATCTTTACAAATTGCGGCCTTTGACTGTTTATCTTGCTTGAACTGCATGTACTGCAGGATTTTAGGTTGTTGTTGTTGTCCGAGTTGCCAAGGGAAACCCAAGGTTCACAGAAGGACGAAGTATCTCGTATTCTATCTTCTGAGTCAGCCATTTATGAAAACATAATGTAAATGTTTTTTTTTCACAATGCAGAAACTTCCAATGATTATCAATACTTTTTCACGCACGTAAAATCCGTTCAAAAACTGATTAAAAGAAATACTGCAACCTTAAAGGTTGATACCAATCTGACTATATATTTTTACATGAAGATCTGATTTCCATCGTACAGGTTTCGCCTTCATTGTGATTTGGATTCCCCTACAGGTAATTACTCTATGATTACATAGCATCATTAAAAACCTTGCAGATTTTATAAGAATACACCAAATTACATGTTGTTTTATAGAACCTATGGTATCATTAAACCAGAGGTGTCATATAACCGGTTATATCACAGAACCCGTGTAATGGTAGAACCTGTGTTATCTAAGAATGTATTATACTATAGAGCCCATTGTATAATAGAACCTGTAGTATAATAAGAATCAAGTATAGGTTACATGTATTTATAAATAAACTTGCTAAAAAAAATAAGAACATGGTGTATTTATAAATCCATAAAAAGCATCAAAAGGTTAAAACATTAAATTTTCTTCTAATAACATCATGTCCCATTGAAACTTCACTTTTAAGCCAATCGCTGGCCATGTTACAAAAAATGAGCAAGATACATTTTAATTTAGTAACTTACGTCGTGCGTAAGAATTGAACATCATGAAAAAACACTGTTGTTTTTTGTCCGCGCGCGTGTATTCCAATAAATTCTGTAGTTCTGAACACAAGCACGGATAGACGGACGGATAAATCTATAATATTAATGTTTTTATTTTTCTTAAAATGTAGATTTGTCACTACAATATAGAATGTTTTTCTTAAAGGTATCTTAATGAATACAGTCAATCTTAAAATTAAAAAATTATGAAAAACACCGATTTTTTCATCTTATCTATATGTATTTGTAACTATTATATTATAGTGGGGCGGGAAATTGAGAAAATAGTGCAAATTGTGATACAAGCATGAAACTTTCAGGAAATCATCTTTAGACCATGTAGATTTCAAAAGTGAAGTGGGCCCAAAAATATCTCTGCTCATTCAAGATGGCCGCCATTTTCAAAATGGCCGCCATATAAATTTGACGCACATTCTAGCTCATTCATTTCAATTTTTTGTACAGACCTTTAACTAACACCAAAAGCATATATATACTTTCTCCTTTTCAAAAATTTAAATCTCACAAAATTTCTCTTTCATACTTCTTCAAAATCCAAGATGGCGTCCAATATGGCCGTCGATTTTTTCCAAAACTGTTATATCATTTTTATAGTATAATCTGTTGCACAAATATGTTTATTATAATAAAAAAAGTGTTTTAACATATCAGAGATAATCATATTAATGTTAATCTCAATAAAAGTAAACATTTTAAAAGTTTTTGTCTAAAAATATCTTTAAAAAAGATAAAAAAAAAATCCAATTTTTTCATATTTTTCAAATTTGATTTTCTAAATTAATGTGCAAAGTAAAAAAGTTACTTTATATCTTAAACTGTATTTTACATTCCATTAATACCATGTGTTTATTGTAAAAAATGTAAGAAAAGCATTAAATCTGTAGGTTTTATATTTTGTGAAAGTGGGTGGGGTAATTTTATATGATAATTGTAAAAGAAAAAACAACAGAAAATATACATAGCTAAGTTCATTCCATTTCTTTGCCTTTTAATTTTTTATTAATTCTTATGCAAATGTTCCAACTTAAAAAGTACTTTTTATTGGATGAAAATATTTTTGTCTTCCTTCGGGCCATTTAGTGGGTGAGCAAGAAATGCACATACAAACATGTGTATACATTCAGTTATTAAATTTGGTTGCATGATAATTCTTGTTTCAATATATTTGATATCATATGTTAATTGTTAATTGTAAAGACATATAAGAAGACAATAAATCAACTAAACGTGCTTAGAATAGCAAACATGTACATGAATGTAAGGTATAAAGGTAGCCCAATTTTATATTTATAATATAAACATGGCTTAAAAGTCAACAAATTGTATGTGATGTGAAGGATATGGCCTGCATGCGGCTTTTTGAAAAGTTAAGATACAAACTAAGTGTATTTCCTAAAGTAATCATATCTTATTTTTTTTCTTTCAATAAGAGTGTTTAATGATGACCCTGGATCACTCACCTAAGATCATTGTTGGAAAGAGGTAACAAGATCATATTGGGCGTGTCAATTATGTCATAACACACATGATTTGTGTCATAATTGAATCCGGTTGCTTTTAAAGAAACATACTCAATGTCTTGTTTCAATTTTTATTCACACGAGAGGACTTTAATAACCATATTTATTATATACGAGTCCATATAAACTTGTGACCTCTAGTGTTTGGTAAATTTGGACCATGTTGTCCATGATATATCATTATTATAACATAATTATGATGATACATGATTAATGTATATGCGTCGGATACTATAGGTTAAGAGAAAACAGATTTATTTCAGTAGTCTTTGTAAATTAAGTGATACCATTGCAAAAACCATTTTAGACTGCAGTAGCATCATACAAATTTATGCATGTTATATCAGTCTACATCCCAAATATCTTAGTTCAAGTCATTATATTTTAACACTAGATGTTTTTTCCTATACAAGTCTGTGAACCCAGGTTGCTCTATGAGCATGATTCATTAAATATGTTAATAAAGACACAAAGTGGTACTGCATGCTTAGTACCTGTGCTCTGTGCATTTTGATTTTTGAGAAGATTTTTTATTTTGCATGTACACTTAATGATCCAAAAGTGTTTTATGTAACTTTTAAAGAGGTCTTCTTTACTTGACAAGGTTATATTTTGACTATCTAAGCTCTAGGTATTACAGTTTGTTTGTTTGTTGATTTTTTTTAATAACAACAACAAAACAACTTCAATGCGATTCCCTACACAAGTCTTTAAAAACTGTGTACCTCGTGAGGGACTTTAAATCATGTTCCTGCAGTCCAAAATGGCTTTCCCTGTCACTTAGTTTACATTGACTTATATATTAAAATTCTTCTCCGAAACTACAGTGCACAGAGAAGAAAAAAAATCGTATATCATCACATTGTGATGCTATATAAAGATAATGAACTCTTGGCATCGGGTCAAAATCACTTAGTTTACATGGACTCTTATTTGAAAATAGTTATATGAGTCTTCTTGTGTTAAAAAGTTCTGAGAGCCTAGTTATTGGGCATGTTTCTTTTCAAATAGTTTATAAATCATGACTGGTGAAAAAAAAGATACTCCTCACATGATTTTAGCATTCTTCAGTATAAAATAATTATAGACCTTTTCCAGCAGCGGATCTAAGGCGAGTGATCTAGGGTCAACAATTCTCTCATGTTTAATGGGAAAAATAAAGTAGGAATACATTTAGTTTATAATTCAAATCATAAGCTATGTTTGTTATGTGGGTCAATCGGTTTTATTGATACCTATTTTAGCACACATATTCATTAGATAATATGATGTATCAGTCGCCTAAATTTTTGTTTCATTTGATAATATCATGTCTACATAAGTTATTATAAATGGACAGTACTAATTCAATTATACTTGGTTCAAATGATGTGCAAGTAAATATAGCTTTGAATCATTCTGTTACAAGCTTTTAGTAAGACTAAATTGTGCAGGAAATATTTGTATTCATAAATAGACAACATTTCACTCAGGTCCAGGCATGATTTTATCTAACATATGGTTCGTTGATGAATATTCAGTCTTCTTTCTGTACAATTATCAAATTATATTAAGAATATTGAAACAACTTAGGCCCTATATCACGCAAACACATTTAATAACTGAATGTATACATATGATTGTATCTGCATTTATTGATATTTTAGTACACCCTCTAGACCTGAAGGAAAACAAAAATACCGTAATACAATAAAATACTTTTACAGTGAATATTTGCATACAAATTCTTAAAAAACGTTATTTTGTACTACAATTGTCTGATAAATTTACCCCACCCACTTTTAATAAGTATAAAACCTTCACATTTTTGTTTGTTTTTGCTACAATTATACAATAAAGCATAGTGTTGATTGAATATCAAATACACTTTAAGAAACTATGTAACTTTTGGAATTTTGTACATAGACCTAGAAAACTATGTTAGGGAAAAATGCAAAAAATGGCACTTTTTCTTTGATTTTTTTAAAGATTTTTTTTTACAAAAACCTAAAAACATGACTAACAATGTGGTTTACCTTAAATTTGATTTTTTTCTAATATATTTAACAATTTTATATGGAAATACGCATACTGGGTGCAAAAAATTATACTATCAAAGGGATATATCAGTTTTCATTAAAATTGGCAGCCATATTGGACGCCATCTTGGATTCTGAAGAAATATGCAAGCGAAATTGCTGGATGATTTAAATTTTTGAAAAGGGGAAACTATATGCATGCTTTTGGTGTAAGTTTCATGTCTGTACAAAAAATTGGAATGAATGAGCTAGAATGTACATCAAATTTATATGGCGGCCATCTTGAAAATGGCGGCCATCTTGAATGAGCAGAGATATTTTTGGGCCCACTTCACTTTTGAAATCTACATGGTCTAAAGATAATTTCCTGAAAGTTTCATGCTTGTATCACAATTTGCACTATTTTGACAGCAGAGACCTTATTTCCCGCCCACTATTAGGCACACCGGCGGAGGTAACTTAAAATGCCTTTTATTATCTTTGAAATATATATTTGCCCCTACAATATAGTAATATTTCATAAATATCCCTTAGAAAAACCACGTGCTGCAGGATATGTGAAAATCATGAAAAACTGAGTTTTTCCCAATTATTCATGCATGTATGGGCACAAATGCTGACAAACTGATAAATTTATCTTCGAATGTATTTATTGATCTTATAGTATACATGTTCCTTTACAACATGAGTTATAAATATTTTATAACAATATATTCATAAATGATGTCACACCTTATGAAAAACACCGGTATGAATTTTCTATCTGTATATCTTTGAATGTATTTATTGATCTTAGAGTATACATGTTCCTTTACAAAATTAGCTATATTTTATAACAATATCTTCATAAATGATGTCACACCTAATATTTGAAGTTTATGAAAAACACCGGTATGATTTTTTATGTTTTAATTTCCTATTTGTATCAAGACACCCAGATGACTGACGTGTGTACACTGCTGTAGGTCTCCTTTAGTAGTTCTATTGTTTCATTTCTCGTGTATTCATGTAGCAGACGACTTTTGTTCTATATGTTATAATGATAGAAAATTACTTTATGTTTTAGATATTAAAGAATGGATCCGGTTTATTTCAGGTATGGGCTGTTCTGCAGCCTGATGGATGTAATCACAGGGAAATCTGTCATTATTTTATTAAATCTATATATATAATATAAACTAGGGATACAAGTCGTGGCCTCGCACTACCAGCACGGGTTCGTAAAATGCATTCACACGTGTAAACTGTATAAAATATCCTCTATTACATCAAAGTTATTGTAGAAGTTAATATATGAACGAGTCATTACCCAAGTTCTACTACAAACACTTCATTAAAACCTGTAACATTGCAGGAAATAGCTAACATTTTAATATTTACATTGGCTGGCAAGTTGTTGTCCATTTTGCAGGTGTGTTTATGTTCCAAGTATTTTCATTGGCTGATGAAAAGAACGCTATTCGTCGCGGCTTTATGCCGTTATCATCCGGATTATTATTATTCATTAGCCAATGAAATTGACAGTTACTAACAGAAGTTGGATTTACGCATGGAACATACGGGCAACATCAAAATGGAATCCGAGGATTGAAATTATCAAAACAAACACAAATTGTTACGATAATTTATACCAGAAGTTAATGATGGCATCATTGATGGTGGTGGATAATTGATATTTTACCGATTACATGATTAAACGTTATTATATGAGCATACGTTTGCATAAGATGTCGTTTTACACGTGTAATTTTACAAACCGAAATTTTACGAACGTGTGTAAAAATGAAACATGAAAGGTTATTTTTAATAATATCTTGTCCATGTAACAAAGTGAGTCATTTTTTTTTTGAAATTATCGATTCTTTCATCAATATCAAACAATCAGAAGAAAAAATACAACTGTTGTATACTGCGTTGTATTTACTTTTTCATGAATTGAGCAATTTTGAGTTGTATCCCTTGTAATATTATATATATAGTGGGAAAGGAAAAAAAAATGACAGAATCCCCTGTGAATGTAATATGTCATCGTAATTCATACCCTTAATTTAAGTTACTAATTATACGTTGATGTCTATTTTCTCCATTATCCCTATATTGTTTCCAATAACATTTTTGTGACGCAGTATTTGGGAGAGAAACCCAGCCCCTACTACCATCAGGACCATGTAATATTCACCATATTCACATGCCCGCCATGCCCGTCTATCACGCCTGCCCCTAAACATGCACATATTTGTGGGACAGTTGTTACCCAATGTTGCTTCTGTTCTTATCCATTTCTATATGCACATCCGGGAAATTTCAAACATGTTTTTGAAAATCGGTGTACTTTTGATCAATAGATATTGTGGCGTTGTTTTGTGAAATTATGGTTTAAGAATAACTTGTATAGAAATTTTACATGCATTATAGTTTTATTTGATGAGTGTTTATTTCTGCCATGTTATTCTTTTCCGTTGGTTTCCATGATATGCCGTCGCGAGCAGACGAACCTTTTACGACATTGTACATACGGCTATCATTTAGTTTATATCTATTATGATTATATATTTGCTAATTATATCATAATTTAACATGGTTATGGGTTATACTGTAGCCTGATGGACATGTTGAAACGTCATCGTAATACATACCCGACCTTTATGTATCCTACGTTGTACGCTGTGGTAGCAGTCTATTCATGTATGGCAGAACAAATAAAATCGGTGTCTTTCTTAATTTTCATTCATTAAATCTGGCATATATTTCTAAGAAATACATGTATTTGTATCTATAATAACAGACCAATGGACAGAGATATCAAAAATGCATTTATTTATCTTGAAATATGCATTGTATACGGTGGCAAAGAGGTGACATGTGTGTATGTTTGTATTTATCTTGTGTATGTCATGGCCAAGAGTTATTGATTCTTGTCTACGAGTTACTAAGTCGTGGCCAAGAATAAGTAAGTCGTGGCCCCGAGATAATCAAGTGGCGCGCACGAGAAACTATGTCATGGCCATTAGTAATAAGTCGTGGCCATAAATTACTAAGTAGTGGCCACGAAATATTAACTATTGCGCGCACGAGATACTTTGGTTCATTGTTGCGCTCGAGATACCTAGAATAAGATAATATAGAAAGTTTTTACTGTCGCTTAGAGGGTCGCAACCGGATTATTGTACCAAGACATGTGAAGAGTTATTTATTTTTTGTGTTTATTTTCTCATAAATTAATATGCGATTATTTGTTTGCAACCATTTTTAATAAATCATAAAACATTCAACGTAAGACATCCATACGGAACCTAACGAGATATTTTTGTTTGATGGTAAGATAGTCAAATAAAATGTAAACTAGTCATACAATTATACGCTACAAATAAACAGACAAAAGAACAACTCTGACAACAACAACTGATACATGAATAAAGAAAAAAAAATAGAAAGAAATTTAAAGGTTCGGGGTGATCATCATAATGCTTAAAGGCACATCATGCCTCAGAAACGAATGATTTTATATTAATTGAGAAAGGACAAACATGTGTTTAGGAGCTTTTTAATTTAGCTTCTTTTTACTTAAAGAAAATAGCGCTAATTGTGAAATTATTTGTCGTAAAAAGGGTAAAATATATATAACGTAATCAGCGTATTATTTTGACTTCAATATATAATGTTTAATCATCATAACTGTAATACAATTAAGTATTGTATACAGTACTGTGTTATATCATTATGCTAAACAACTTGAAATATTAGACAAGACAATTGTATTATTCAAATCCATACGCTAAAACGCCCATAAGGACAAGAAAAGTATAATATCAAGACAGACAGTGATATGTAACAAAATATACTTTCATTGGTCAAATATTTGACGGACACATCAATAGTTCTTCTATTATCAGAAAAAGCCATTTCATTTTTCTACTGGGTCATGAACCTATATATCTAAATACAGTTTATGATAAGGCGACAGCTAAAAACTTTTTTTATGATACAGCATTATTCCATTTATCTCAATAATTTCTTATTTTTTTTTCTTTATTTATTATACAAAAAAACTTGCATCAACTGATAATTGGAGGAAATATCAAATCGTAAAATTAGGCGTTAGAAGCATGCTACTTTTCTAAGAAAGAAAATAAAAGAATTAAAATACAAATTAAAATAAAATTTGACTGATAGAAATTAATAAGCAAACTTTGTCTTTGCAGTTTAGGAGGAAAACAATATTTGAGGAAACGGTAAATCATTATATAACGCTGACTTAGAATAGAACTAAGTACGATTTTAAATTTTTTCCTTAGCATATTTCTTAATTATTTCTTGCAATATTATTGAATTAAAAAGAACCGAAACGTAATACAAGTCATAATTATAATAAGATAAAAAATAAAATAAATGTAACACAAGTCATGTGTGTCCACAGGTACATGTACATCTTATAATTTCCATGTCACAAGTATGTGATACTATTTTTGTTGTTTTATATTGCCATTTATAATGTATTGTATTACCTTAAGTTGACAGTGAGATGCTACATATAAAATTTATTATATGATGAATCACGTGATTATGTATTTACAAGCGTATATAATAATGATATTTTATATTGATATAGATATTAACATGTATATATCGATTATATTGATATTATATTATCAGAATAAAGTAATTGTGTTAGGTTTAATATATACGCTACCATATATGAACTTATTTAACATTTTGTAACATAACAACTGTTAGAATTTCACTTGGCGGGGATTCATTTTATTTACACTGTCTTGTTTATAGGAACATGGTGGGGCTAAGAGCAAGGTTCCGTGCACCATTAACCGGTTTAAACGCCCCAGCAGTATTTATGCTGCCGACCGTTCCAAGGCGGCGCCCCTCTGTATTCCTCAGATGTATGTCTATGTTGTTTTATACTGTTATGGTGACACTCTTGTGTCTCTTGTTGTTTCTCGTCTACGGTAAGTATTTCCCCCTTTGCCCCTAGTTTTGTTATTTATCCCCCCTTCCCCGGGTCGCATGTCCCCTTCCCCTGTGCCTTTTGACTTTATGGGCCTAATATTCATAATTTATTTGTTTTCTTTTAGTTCCTTATCAGTTACTAATTATCTATTCTTGTGTAGTGGTTTGCCTGCCCGTGCTGTGCCTTATGCCCTGTTCTATTTTTGTTTGGGGTCCTCCTGGGCTCCTTGCCACTGACGCTTGTTACTGGGTCGGGTGGGGGCTGCGTTCATTGAACGCCGCCTCTCCTTGCCGATCTTGTTTATCATATTTTATATATTCATAAGTGGTACCTTTTAAAAGAAACCGATAAAACCTGAAAAGATCATGACGAAAAATTACAAAACAAATCATAATGATAACCTAAAATTGACCACTCTACATGAAAATCGTCGTAATTTAAATCACTCAATCATAAGACCTTTAACAATGTTAGAATATAGGACTATATAGTGATGGCACACGTCAGATACAAGATATCAGTGTTCAAGTGTTTGATAAAAGACAACGTATCAATGTCAGTCGAGGTAGTTTAGATAAAGCGGTTAAGAAAACGACTTGTTGACAAGGTTGACAAATATGTAGCTGTGACGGAGTTACTGAAGAGTGACTCTTTGATATACATGTATATCTTCTAAGATAAATAAACACACAAATCTGTTAGATATAATTGTATTGAATAACATTATTTCTGCCCTCCAAAAAAGGACAAAAAATTATAGGGAATAATTGTGAAATATTCTCCTATTTTGAGTGTAATAACTCTGGCGACATAACTTGATTTTTAGAGAGGTATATGAATGTGCCATCTTTCGTTACTATTCTGTCATTGTTATATACTCGTTCCGTTTTTGCAACTCCTTTAAAATGGCATTGCACGGTCTTGCATTTATTTTAAAATAACGTCACTTGCAATATACATACAAAGTGTGAAGACGCGCTCAATTTAAACGTAACAAAACGCTTAATAAACGCGTCAATGAAAAAAATGTTCACATTAAAAAGTCTTAATTTTGTGTAAGTGAAAAACAGAATATATATATCTAGGGTCGTCACTGAATTGAACTCATTGAATAAAACTAACTTTCCAGCTTAACTGGTGGAGGAAACCACCAGGTGCCCCTCCGTATATTTTTTCAGCATCTGAGAAGAACCACCGACGTCTATGACTGTTCCCTATTTAATGAACATAGAAGGACCGAAATTGTATGTACATATGACGATCTATATTGAAACATATGACGTAACCATTAAATATGCGACGCGCTGAAAATAAGTCCGGAAACAAATCAGGCTAAGTTAAGCTTGATATCAGGAATGGCAGCATTTATTTTTGGTTCATTTAAGAATCGAAATATTTTATACCAGGCAATCAATGTTCGTGATCTATACTATTTCATTATAAAGTGTACATGGTGGAATATTGAAAACGGTCAAGTTAACAATGAGTATACAGGTATCTATAGTTGATACATTATCAAGGTGTCTATAGTTGATAACATTATCCAAAGATATACATAACAGAGATGAGCAGCTCCTATATTCTCCATATATCACTCATGACTATCAAAAATTGAAAAATATCATTAACATAATGAATGCAGAGTTTATGCTTTAATAGTATGAACCATTTGAAAGTAACATCTTTATGTTAAAATCTTATAACTGGTTATGCCTTTCACTTTAAGCCAACCTTTCGTCATATGCAAAGTTATGAAACATGAATGAATTAGTAGTTCGCTTCAAAAAATGATGTATCATTTATTCAAAAAGTTGATATTTCATTTATTCAAATGGAATATATTCATGTTTTCACTGCAGCTATAGCATTAATAAGCGATAAGAATGTATATTATTTTATTGATTTTGATTTCTTGTTAATAAGTTTTAATGTCTACAAGTTTGACGTTTACCAAGCACATTTGACAGGACGTTGCCTATTATCTATGTCAATGATAGTGACATAATTAGGTATGTATATGGGAAAATGATAAGTTTGCTGTTGCAAAGCTTCATCCCGTAAAACGATAACCTTGTTATAATAAGAATCTAGAATAGTGATAAAGAAATGTATTGTAAAATAAATTTACGCAGCTTCGAAGAAATTATATGACTTGAAATAATAGAAAACTGTTGTAAGAAAGAAGAATCAATATTTATTGTAACTGCACACACGAAGATGTGATATCACCAAAATATGTGCTATCGCATAAGTAGAAATAAGCAATAAACAGACTTGTTTCTATTTTACGGGAGATATGGGGCGAATGATTAGGAGCCAAACGACAGTTTTAAGTAGAAAAAAAAATGCTTCAAATGTTATTGGATTCATAATTCTACTGATATATTAATAAAGGAAAATAGGAGAAAGACGTTGTGTTCTTCGTGATAATGATTATGCCTCAGAATCATTTTTGTTTATTTATTTAGAAAAGACAGACACGTGTTTTAAGAGCATATTTAGTTTAGATTATTTTTTCTTTTAGAAAATATCGCTAATTGTGAAATTATTTGTCGTAAAAATTGCAAAATATATATAACCTAATCAAAGTAGTATTTTGATTTATAGTACATAAACATTGTAACTATAATATGCTGTACTTAAATTCTACTGGTAAGTTAAATAGTATATATATGTATATCCTACTAGATAAGAGATGTAATTATATGCAAAGCTCGCGATAATTATCAAGATATGGGTATATATAATCCTTTATAGAGTTTGTCAATGGTATTATTATACCATTCTTTATATACTTTCAAACGAACCTATTTTATATTGCCTCTAGTTTACATACAGCTATGATGAAACAAATATATAATAGCAAATAGCAATTTAAGTTATATATTAAGATAAAGAGAAATAATGCTGTAGAAAATTGTCACCTTTAGTTTTCTCTCTTTTACACCATTTACAAAAAAAATAATGTCTGGTCAATAAGAAAATCGGTCATTGACAACAAATATAGACAAACAGGTCACTAGTCACAAAAGCATTTAGATGCAGACAGGTTTATATGTTATGTTATAAATCTTAACACTAACACATTCTAATTTATTCAAAATGTCCGTCAAGTACAGTCAATATGATTTCAGTCGTGTTAGATTCAACCATATTATCTTGTAATTGGTCAAATATTTGATTTACAAATCAATAGATCTTCTTTATCAAAAATAGTTAGTACATTTGCCTTCTGCGTCACGAACCTTTACAGAAAAATTATGTTTATGATACAGCATTGTTCCGTTGATCTCAATCCTTTCTTATTTTCTTCATTTTGTGTTTTCTTTATTTATTATCTAGATTGTCTTACAAAAAAACACTTGTATCACCTGATAATTGGATGAATCCACTCGTACAATTAGGCAATGGAAACATGCTACTGATCTAAGAGAGAAAATAAAAGAAGAAAAATACAAACTAGCCTAATAGAAAATAATAAACAAACTTTTTCTAAGCAGTTTAGAAGGAAAACCATATACATAAGTAACATTGTTTGGTAATTTCTATTTCAGTTCACAATGACGGGATAGAAAGTGATTTATAGCATTAATCTCATGTCTGTTAATCTATCAAATCAGCTATTAAAGTAAATACTTTGTACTCTTATAAATAATTTTGAAGTTGAAAGCAAATTTAAAAATGATAAATTTTCGACCGGATTAAAAGGGACCCAACTGACGTTATTTGACACAAGACTGGATTTTACTATCGAGATTAATGTTATTTTGATATAGTCCTAGAATAAATAACTTGTATGAATAAATTTCAGATCTATCGCTGAAGCCGTTTTCTCAGAATATTTATTATTCTTGAGAACATTATCCAAACTTGTAAAGCTTGTATAACACCATTCACTCAAAGCAGAATAAGAATAGCACTAAAATAAGATTTTCAATTTATTTCTGAGCAATTTCTTAATTATTGTTTGGATAACTTTTTTTTAGGTATACCAGGTAATTTATATCAGAAATTAAAATTTCATGGACCTTATTAGAGTTTGATAACCACTCAGTAGATAACTCTTTCATGTTATATCATTGGGTATAAAAACAATTGCAAATTCCCTTTAACGATTAAATTAAACTCGTTTTTTTTTTGTTGAATGTATTTTACGAAAGCATAATACATGTACATCTTTCAAAAAGTATACGGTCATGTTGATTCTATAACCTCACGATTCAAGAATATTGAAATAGTCAGATAAAAAGAAGACCTTATTAACTTTATACGATTAATAATAAAATAAACAAAAACGTATATAATTTAATGCATGTGTGCCCACAAACGTGTGATATGTTTGTCTAGGGGGTCATTTTTATAATAAGTCATAGTATGCTTTACAACTGCTTTACAGGATATACAGGATATATCCTTTAGCTCTTTTAAATCTCTTACCACTGTAGTATATGATATAGAGGATATTTGTTTGTTTTGCATGTAAGATTGAAATATAATTTCACTGAGTGAACACCAGATGCAATATTTTCACGAGTGGCGTAGCCACGATTGAAAATATAATAGCTGGTGTTCACGAATGAAATATATTTCAATCTTATATGAAAAACAAATAAATTTTCTTTTTATTTCATGCGTTTTAAGTGATTTTAAGTAATTTTTACTGATTTTGCCGCGTAACGTCGCGCATTCTCCTTCGTGACGTCATCACATCATGACGTCACATCAACAAGTTTGAAATATAGTTCTGTTAAATTTCTCTAATTTTGTTACATTTTTAGCATAATGTATGGTGACATCGACTTTCTTTTCCGAAAGAAGCAAAATTTACGCATGACGGCATTTATTTTTGCCTGTTATTCCATTGAGTTAAGATTTTCTTTTCATCCGCATTCAGATATAGTCTGGCTACAGTGAAAATTATATTTTATAAATTTCACTAGTGGTTTATGAGAATATAACCATCTGATATATTACAATAAAACACTGGAAAGCATGAAATAAAATTATGTAAAACAATGGCGTTAAAGTAGTAATAAAATACAATATACTATTTATAATAATACATTGTTCATATCTTATTATCATAACATTGACATTACCAAGATAGCATGCATTTTACTGCAACTGGCAATTATTTAAACCGTCTATCTGTAACTTATTAGATAGTTTATCGCATACAATACTATACAGTATGTTGTTGTTGTTTTTTTTCATCACGATTACATTTTTCATTCCGCAGGTTAAAAACACGCCTTTATTATTGAAAACAGATTGTCAAACGCATGATTATCAAAATCTTCGCCAATAGTTCTGTTAAAATAACGCTTGTAAAATGCAAATTAGCGTGACATCTTTAACATAATGGTTGTACAAATACAATTAATCATCATATTTTATGTTAACTATATTTCTATAGGCTTAATATTACTTTTGAATAAACAAGTACCATTTTATTTGCTACAAAACTTCTACAAATAACAACTAAGAACTAAACTGCGAGAACGCTTGTATTTAGGGACATTATACAAGATGACATAATAAACGTGCACATATAGCATAAAGCAAAACATATTGTAATTGGTTAATAAATTTTATCTCTGTCATATAAATGATTTGCAAATCGTGGTCGACTCGTCCAGAAAAAAAACAACATTTTTTTTTTAATTGATCCAGTGTTATTTAAGGGAAAATATGTTTGGAAACCTGTGCTACAAAACTTCTACAAATAACAACTAAGAACTAAACTGCGAGAACGCTTGTATTTAGGGACATTATGCAAGATGACATAATAAACGTGCAAATATAGCATAAAGCAAAACATATTGTAATTGGTTAATAAATTTTATCTCTGTCATATAAATGATTTGCAAATCGTGGTCGACTCGTCCAGAAAAAAAACAACATTTTTTTAATTGATCCAGTGTTATTTTAGGGAAAATATGTTTGGAAACCTGTGCCCATTTGTACTGTCAATTGCCAACGAATGTTGGGCCACATCCTTGCAAAACATTTAACATTGATTCAAAACAGAAATTACTGAAATTTTTGGAGTTATATATTTCGAAAAATTGTCATAGAATATTGAAGACATGGAATGTCGTACTTAAGTGCGAATAAACGTATTAATGTTCAACACTTCTGATTGAGCATGGGGAGATTTTTTATCATAAAAAGACCTTGAACAATGTTAAAATATAGGACTACTCTATGACGGCACACGTCAGAGACAAGATATCAGTGTTAAAGTGTTTGATAAAAGACAACGTATCAATGTCAGTCGGGGTAGTTTAGATAAAGAGGTGAAAATATCGACATGTTGACAAGGTGAAGAAATATAACGCTGAAGTTAAATTCGGGGGGGGGGGGGGGGTCTACTTTGATATACATGTATATCGACTATATCCGTCAAACTTTGGATAAGCTCAAATGAGGAATAATCGGCGGGGTGTTCTGAAGTAGCAGCAAAAGTTCGGACCACCTATTGGTCATATAATAGTGTTTAGTGATATTGTTACGAAATAATGTGTTTTTTTTAACGAAAGAAGACTGGCGCGCGACTTATTTGTGAAACCAGCTGCACTACTCCTTGCGTTAACTGAATATTACGCGACCTATTTATTTAAGTACAAAAATACATAATAATGTACTGAAATAAATGTTCATGTTTTGTTCAATAGCATATTTTTTTTCAACAAAGCAACTTAGTGCAACATGCTTGCATAAAGTAAATATTTGTGTACTTATTATGGTATACAAGATTGATGCTCTTATTTTGATTGACAAGTCTTTATACTTATTAACAGCAGAAATATAAACTGAACTCCCTTTTCCAGCTTTACATGATTAAGCTGAAAATTTGAACCAAGAATCCTGTATGTAGATAAGGCAGTAAGGAATTTATTCATAAAATCTGATATTTTGTCAACAACATTGGAATGCCGAAGGGCTGAAAATAGTATTTTGCTCGACCTCTTGTTGCGCGACTTTGCCTATTTTAGAACAATCTATTTCTACGCGACCTTAACTGTCGAGCTTCATTTTGCTGCGTGACCTTACCTAATTTGAAATGAGGAAGGATCATATCTAGAAATAACTGATCTGTACCAATGACATACACTGTTAATAACTAAATTGTTTTATAAAGATAATCAGCTTAAAAAAGGTTGGCCAGATATACCATCATAAAAACAATACGCCTCATAGAGGACTAGTTTAAAATAAGCTATTATAAAGGTGTGCTGTTACTTTCTTCAAAATCGCTATTCACAAAGCAATAATTAATTGATAAAGCTTAAATGATTATAAAACGAATATACCACTGATCATAGTGTACATGTAAATTATATTATTCGACCTTTTTCTTTACCAATTTGTCCACTTCTATGTAAATTTTTAGTTTAAGTAAATACGTATTTTGAAGCAAAAGATGTTTATAGACTTGTTCTTATGATTTAAGACTGTAAATGAGATTCATTAACTTCAATTTGATAGCAAAAATAGATGCCGCCAGCAATCATCCTCAACACAGTGAAGAGACCTCTCCAATGAAAGTGCTCTCCTTTGTTACAAGAATGTCTTATTTTGTCTATATGTTTGTTGGATTAACAGGACAGAAGTCATATGACGACTTTCCAGCTTTACCGGTGGAAGAAAAACACCAGGAGCTATTCTGTACATTATTTCAAACACGAGTAGAGCCACCGACGTTTCCAATAAAATGGTTATTATAACGCGACCCAAAAATTTATTAAACGTAGGTAAATATGAAAAGAAAATCGTTGACGATATATATGTAGACATATGACCTTATCATTAAAAATAATAAATGACTGAAGATAAACGGAAACAAATCAGGCACTATTTAGCTTGAACAGTTATTTGTTGATGTCATGTTAGAATCGAAATATTATATCCGAAGCAGCTGAATAAATCATTGTTCGTGATAAATACTATTTCATTATAAAGTGTACATCTTTAATTATGGAAAATGGTCCAGGTAACAATGAAAATCGAGGTATCTATTGTTGATCACATTATCTAACGATAAACGAATCATTTTAATATTTTATCACATTACAATTACATAATGATTGTACCTAGTGTTTGCTTTTAATCACTGTTACAAGGAACAAGTAGTTTAAAAAGTTAATATATCCCCACTCCTTTGTGTTACTCACATTGTTTTCATTATAAGCATGATAATTTAACATGACACAATACTGAATACAAACAATCAACACTACTATGATAAATTATACAGTATAAATGGTTACTTATTGCTCATAAAAAGGTTCTTGCAATGTCTAGACAATGTCCAATATGTAGAAAGACATTTGTCCACTCCTTATATAAATTTTTATCAGAAATGGCCTCACAAATTTATAATTTAATTTAGATGATGAAAATATACAATGTGTAAAAACAAAGTTATGCAAAATAAAACTACAACTTTAAAGTTTGAATAATTTAAAACAAATATACCTTATGTAACTCTTCAAATTAAGAAACCGTTATTGTGTGAAATGTTCAACATGCATATTTCTGTCACGACATTAAGTTTTGTGGCATTTTAGGAGAAAATAAACGTTCAAAAGCTGGCCTTGGTATTTGACTTGGTATTTACTATAATATCACATTATAGGTTTTATTAAGGTATTTGACAAGTTATAAGACACTTTTTAAACGGTTGTTTGGAAATATTGCAAGCAACGGTATATATATATATGGTCGTATAACCTGCCAGAAATTTTTCTGACGGATTTTTCATACAGAAAAACTTTTTTATTAGAGGAAAAAACGATATTTCTTTATATATTGACATAAACCGTGTATATTATTTGGTATGAAGATGATTAACAGATTATAAAATTTATATTTCTTGTCTTCAAACAGTTATTTTCAATATTACCCTCGCCGTATATATATATATTATATACAGCCATATTACAACGAATTTAAAACAATCCAAAACTTACTTTATAAGCGAAAACATTAATCGACTGCAGTCGTGTATATACTGTAGATTATTTGAACGTCACGCTTATCTATTGAAAAACGACCTTACGACTTCACAAAAATGCAGTATTATGAATAGAAGTATACAACATGTGTTTTAATTACAAATGTTTTAGATAAAGATAGATATGAACAGTGTGAGTGATGGAGTTTTTGTTCAATATCCGAATGAACTTGTTTTGATATGAAACCACCCCTCTAACAAAATACGTCATAGTAAACATTTTACTACAACACTCTTTATCTTTGTGGTATACGCTGTTTGATCTAAACATTATATATGTATAATTTATCTCTTAAACTAGAGATTATTATATAGGGTAACGTCAAAATTAATGTCAGTTATATCGGTGAAGATTTTCTGTTCCATTGGCATGATAGCAAAGGATTTTAAAGTGTCACATATATAAATAATGTACAAAAGAAAAACAAACAACATCATGCTCATTTAAGTCAAGGTTCGTTGGAATAATTATCATACATATTTCGAAAAAGCAATTTGTGCATGTTTTCACATGTGTATCGTGCATGATTATCGGAAGTAACTTCCAAATAGGTTTGTGTTCCTTACAAACACAAATTTAACAACAAAACAAAAACAAAAAAAACAAAAAATCAAAACAAAATAACAACAACAAAAAACAAACAAACAAACAAAACGAAGTATAACAATAGCTGAATCTTTAATCAGGCAAGTATGCGAATGTATTATGCTATCAAAATAGCCATTTTATTAATAAAGAGAACCACACATGTCCGCCATTTTGTATTATATTTGTTTTGGCGTTACGTCATAATTGTGGCGTTCTATCCGGTGCGCGTGTTGTGTATTTATATGAAATGAATTATGAAATAAAAAAGAAGAAAAATGATTGGTTTCGAATGAAGCTTCAAATATTGTCAGAAAGTTATTTTCAGCAAGTCTGTGTCGGTGAGCAGGTCCAGTTAAGGAACCAAGTAAAGTAGCAAATCTTGAAAACAGTCGGCTTTCTAATGAAGAGTTAAGCCATTGCATCGGATCGCTTCCCAGAATACGAGCAAGTCTAAGAACGGTCCCCTTCCCAGAAAAGACGCAAGTTTAAGGAGCGCAGCAATTCCAAGAAGCGCAGCAAGTCTAAGAAGCATAGCAATTCCAAAAGTTTAGCAAGTCCAATGAGCGCAGCAAGTGTAAGAAGCGTAGCTAGTCAAATAGTGCAGCAAGTCCAAGGAGCGCAGCAAATCCAAGAAGCGCAGCAAGTCTAAGAAGCGTAGCTAGTCCAATTGTGCAGCAAGTCTAAAGAGCGCAGCAAGTATAAGAAGCGTAGGTAGTCCGATAGTGCAGCAAGTCCAATAGTGCAACAAGTCCAAGAAGCGCAGCAAGTCTAAAAAGCGTAGCTAGTCCAAATGTATGTCTTTCTAAGTAGTATATGACATCTGATTTTCTTACCAACTCCACTTGGGTATAATTTCAATTTTAAAATGAGGAAGTTTACAGTAGTTTCTAGAACAAGATATCTATACGCTTCTTTTCAACCGAAATTAAATCATGATGTACCGATTTATTGTAAATTCCGAGAAAATGTAATTTCACATCGAACAATATGAAAACCGAACGTCTTCTTATTAAGTACATTTGGCCAAAATTATAAATGCATTGGCATGCTATATAAAGTAAATCTACCAAACTCATAGTATCAACCAATTCCTTGAAACATATCTACCATGAGTACTCGAAACTGCACTTATACTGTATTAAATACGCTTACTTAACTCTCAAAAATATTTCATCAAAATTAAGTAAGGGATTACTTGACAAGAATAATATATTGATCTTGTCGAAAAGAAACACAAGCTCAACAATATTATTTCTTTTACATTCATAAGTTTGAGATAAGTTTGATAAGTTTATTTAAACATTCAACATCAATTCAGGTACAATTTCATATACACCGTCGATCGCATTGACCAATTCACCATCTTCATTTGTTGCATTATGAAATATAATTGTATATTTTATAATTTGAGGAATTATGTGCATTCTTATGGGTAAAATAACTTCATTTTCAATAAGTTTTCAAAATTATGTGATGTGAAACTAAGTGACAATAGTGGTAAATATAAATGAAACCCTGCATTATCTTGAGTTTCAACAAATAATGTGTACAGTAACACGTTCTAACAGATAATTGTAATATTTTACGATTATGCTAACTACATGTAAGATAGTTTTCATCCATAATATGATATCATAAAAACTATGTTACAGGGGCCATTAGATGATAAATTGAAAAAGTAACAAGAAATCTCAATATATCGATAAGTCCGACACTTCTTGTAATTCTGTAACTTTACACAAAGGAGAAATAAAAAATGTGTTAAAAGCCAATTGTGCCTCAGATATGCTATCATTATATTTTTTTTTAAATCTTTTCAATTTTTGATGCATCTTGTTACAGTTACCAAAGTAAAAATATCATTTGCCATATAGATGACCTACGTTTTGCTTCCTTTGTTCTGTCGGTAATTGGTATAATTATAGTGAATTACAATGTTTTATTTTGTCTGAAAGTCAAAATACTACTTTGTTTATGCTTTGCTACTTTTACGACACATAACTGCACGCTCAGCGCATTTTTATTCTGTTGTAAAACATGTAACATGTTCTCAATCTATAATTAAACATTATTAGCACATGAGTGATATTTCAAAAGAATTTTATGGTTTATGGATTTCTGAGGCATATTGTGCCTTTAAATAGCCAATAAAACCTGGTTAGATAGGGACTACATGTACATGATATGGATGGGGTTTGAAAATGATTAATCGGGCACTGCTGATGTAAACACAAGACAATCCAATCTGACACGTAAGTTTAAAGTGTTAAAAACTTGATAAAACAATTATTGAATAATAAGATGAAACATTTGTTTTAATAATTATTAGTCGTGCATCAAAACTCCAAACAGGCGTAAAATATCCGATAAACACAGCTGAAACAGATATTATTTCTTGAATGAACCATATTTAATAAATTTACGATTGGTTCAAGTGAAAGTAAAAGCCGGCATTGGTAGATTAATTGTTGTGTACCAAAATAAATAAAATGTCTTATTTCATTAAAATCAAGCGGACCAAATACATTTATATCATAAGATTTATCAGATATTACTTATCAGATAAAGTCACAATAAAGAACAGGCAAAGTCCTGTGACGTGTCTCGTATGTGAAGTGTACCCAATTGTAAACACATGATTTGTCACATGATAGAAACCATAGATAATATATAGATTAGTATTATATTATACGCCCGATCAAATTAAAATCAGTCATTTTGTTTTTGTTTGTGATAGAAAAAGGGACTAATTGCAATGGAGTTATATTAAAAACGATAAATGTAAGTTTTTATATTCAGCATATATGGTAATCAAATACATATCCTATTATATTTAGTTATGGTATTACTTACCTTCGATTAAAGAACAATTCACATTTCATGTAATATATTTATACTTTATTTCCGTTGTTCATTTTCATATATTCGGATCAAAAGAGAAACTTTCGATATCGATACATATGTTGTGATATAATATGATTCACTATATGCTCCCGCATCGTAGATGCTGCTGTTGCACAGAAATTATCAATAAGGCAAATAATAGAAATCAGCTTAAGAAAACATCTCGTTACTAAAAATTGGCAAGATATCATTACGTTCATCATACAGTATTTAAGTAGAAATACTAAAATCATCCATGTTAAATATATCGAATAGTAAACACTTTCAGGATCGAAAATACAAGGGTCATTCAATATATAATGCAACTCATAACTTCCGAAGTAACCAAACTAACACTTTTAAAACCATCTTGTAGATATTCAAATTAAGATGCAACTTGCAAATAACGTCATATAACGTCATGCAAAACGATGTCACCATAACTACGTGTTACATGACGTCACTATTAGCCGTTAAGATCACAGATCAGCATAGCTACATCATAATTGAATGCCGTAATAAAACAGCAACAGAAACTTTAAATTCCTTACAAGAAGCTTTCAGCCTGCTCTATCATATTGTCAAGATACCAGATAGATAAGGCAAGAAATGCGTTAAAGATATCCACCGAGCAGTTTTGAAGTATGTCGGCTACCGATGCTTGTTTAATTCTTCGTTTGCCGCCAATCAAACGGAACGTCGTTTCGAAGTGGCCCCAAATCTTATGTCGGAAGGGCAAGACATATATTAACAAATATTGTTGAAACGTGGTCGAGGTCGTATGAACTGGAGTTGAAAAGATAAGCAACAGACTGAATCAAACTAAAGGTAAACACGAGAGGCATACTTAAAAACTAATTAGAGGGACTTGAATTTGCGGTGCCTAATACAATGAATGACCCTCGTATGAAAACTTAATTTGAAAAAAGCAACCAATTGAAAATGTAGTTCCAACTCGGTTTGATTGAACCTGTTCACAGACTGCAGTAAAACGTGCAAACAAACAATTATACCGAATACAATGATCTCGCGAGCTCGAGGGAGAGCAGAAGGCAGTCCATGAAAGCACTCTATCTCTCACACAGGACCACATTCCTAAATATAGAGTAACTAATTGCTATGCTGGAGTGCTTATCTAGAAGAGCAATCAATAAGCAAGGCATTCAAATAAATAGTGTACAAAATATTCTGCTGGTTAAGCAATCTAGTGGGGCATTCCTTAAAATAGTGTACAGAATACTCTGCTCGAATGATAAGACGCCTAAGCAATCTAGTCATGCATTCTTAAAGTGTAAAAATGCTCTGCTGAAATACCGAGCTGACAGCAATCTAGCGGGACATTCCTAAACAAGAGAGAACAACTGATAAGCTGGAATGCACAGATGGCGAAGCAATCTGGCAGGGCATTCCTAAACATAGTGTAAGAAATGCTCTGCATCAACGCTAAAATGGCAGAGCAATCAAGTAGAGTAATCCTAAAAGTAGTATAATATTTTTTTTGTTAGAATGCACATTTGGCTTAGAGGCAATCTACCTGGGCATTCGTAAATATAGTATAAAGTTGCTCTGCTGAAATTCCGAGCCGGCAGAGCAATCTAGTGGGGCATTCTTAAAAATAGTGTAAAAAGGCTCTGCTGAAATTGCTCAGCTGGCTAACCAATTGAGAGTGGCATTCTGAAATATAGTAACAAAATGCTCTGCTGAATGCTCAAATGACCGTGAAATCTAGCCAAACAAAATATAAAGTATGGGGTAAAAATACTGAGCTGGAATGCTCCGCTGGCAGAGCAATGCTTAGCTAGCTAAGCAATTGAACGAGGCATTCTTATATTTATATTACAATATAAAGTACGAAAAGTTCCCTGCTGAAATGCTCAGCTGGCTAAGCAATCTAGTGGGACATTCCTAAATATAGTGCAGGAAGATATTCTGCTGAAATGTCCTGTTTGCAGAGTTATCTGGCAGAGCAGTCCAAAATTTAATGTAAAAATGCTGGGCTGGAATGCTCAGCTTGTAGAGTGATTAGGCTGAGCATTCTGACATATAGAGCAAATATATTCTCTGCTGGAATATCAAACTGACAGAGCAATCTAGTACGGTTATCCTTTAATAATGAGTAAATATATATTATTGAGGCAATTTATATTCCTTAAGCATCCTCTTTCACTCGTAATGCCTCTGAAAATGTTATTGTTGCCTAGAGACCCTCCATGTGATCTATTTCACAGGTCTGCGTCTGTGGCTGCGACTGACAACTTCGCAGACTATTCTATATAATTTCTATAAAATTTGGTGTCAATCTATTTATAACCTAGTTAAGTTTAAGTAACCCTCGGGCTTCCATTTCATTGGTCTGCGACTGATTCTTTGGCCCTCGTGTATTCATTAAGGAATATTTAGTGCCAATGAACACATGAATGGACATTTTTAACTTCTAAGGACCATCAAGAGTCAATTTCTTTGGAGTGCGACTGATGGGCACTCGTATGATTTCAGACATATTTGGTTGCAATTGAGATAATGGCATTTTTGACTTCTGGGGGTCATCCAGAGTACATTTCCTTTGTCTGCAGTCTGCAATTGATTCTTGAGCACTCTCAGACCTTGAGGAATTTTGGTGCCCTTGCCGACAATGATATTTGTTTACTTTCAGGGATCCTTCCAGAGTCAATTTTTTTGTTCTGCGATTGATTATGAAACACTCGAAGACTTTCAGGAACTTTGGGAAGCAATGAAGAAAATGATATTTTTGAATATAGTGTTAAAATTCTCTGCTGGGATGCTCACTTGGCTAAGCAATCAAGTGGGAAATTCTTAGATAATGTGGTAGTAAATGTTCTGCTGGAATGCCGAGCTTTCAGAGCAATTTAGCGGGTCATTCCTAAACGCCTTTATTGTTTAGCCAGCTGAGCATTCTAATAGAGGATTTTATTCTATATTTAGGAATGCCCTACTAGATTAACTAGCCAGATAAGCATTCCAGTAGAGCAAATGTAGAGCATTTTACACCTTCTTAAAGAATATACCCCGGTATATTGCTCAGTCAGCTGAGCACTCTAGCAGAGCATTTTTACTTTACATTTCAAAATGCTCTGCTGGATTGCTTGGCCGGCTGATCATTCCAGGAAAACACTAGCTAAGCATTGTAAACATTTTTTTAAGAAATGACCCGCTAGATTGCTCTGCTAGCTCAGCATTTCAGCAGAGATTTGATTACACTTTTAACAATACACGTTTAATAATGCACACCAGCTCGGCATTTCAGCAGAGTATTTTTATTTATATTTGAGAATGCCCCGCTAGATTGGTTAGCAAGCAAAGCATTTTTCACACTAAGATTCGGAATTCCCCGCTAGATATCCAAGACAGCAGAGCATTTTTACACTAAATTTTCGAATGCCCCGTAAGATTGCTTAGCCAGCTGAGCATTCCAACAGAGCATTTTCCTCTATATTTAGAAATGCTCCGTTAGATTGCATTTCCAGCTGAGCATTACAGCAGAACATTTATTTCCTAACACTTATTACATTGTAATGTCTTTTTGCTTAGCTCACTGTCCACAACTTCTCACATATCAAATATAATTATTGTGGTTTAGCCAAATTTAAAACATTTGTGAAACAATTTACCTTTCATCTGTTTTCTTGTCGAAATAAAGATAAAAAGGATAATCAATATATTTGGTAATTTTGAGGTTTTTTATATTGATAAAAATAGATGGCTGCAAAATCTACGGAACTAGAAATGGAGGTTTGGCGAAAAGTCTTCGATCAAAACACGAGGAAGCTTAAAACATATCTCATCCCCGATGAAATCATTCACCTGGACACAGGGTTTGAATTATTCTCCTTCACTGACAGACGGGATATAAAGGTATAATATTATCAAATACTTTTATGATACGTTTCATTGCACATTGTCTTTATGATTTAAAATCATCTTAAAGTATTAATACTATATATCTGCTGAAAACAAAATAGAATAATCAAGTGGAAAATATATAGGGCCCGTCTTATCAATGATCGTACGATTTTTGAAATCTTATCGTACGATTTTGATCTAAGATTGTCGTACGCTCGATTGTAAGACTGTCTTATCAACGCGGTCGTACGTTCAACCTTGATTCTTACGATTTTTATAGATTCGTTCGCCTACGCAATTACACGTACTCTCGAAAATGGAGATAAACCGCACATAAATTTCAAACTGAACGAAGAGGTCTGTTGTAACTTTAACGCATCTTACAACCACAAATAGTAACCGGGCTGCTGACTTGAGTCTGATGCTTGCATTTAGTGTTAGGATACTGTTATTGTGAATGGGAACTAGTTCTCATCGCTGGCAGACGCTGGTAAATCCCGTTTATAAGGTTATAATTTTGAAGCATTTATTAATATAAATACAGACGGTTTCAGCTTTATCTAAATAAAATGATTGCTTCATGAATTCTTGCATTGATATCATATTTCTGGGACTGCGGTTAGGAAGGGCTGAGCCCCCATTACTGGCATTAGCTACTCTCCATTTTTTTGCCAGTGTTTCATCTTTATAGCTTCTTTTCTTTTGTTTTTGTTTATGTCAATGACATGTCATGCATCACAGACTATTAAAGATAAACAGTCATTTGAACCCACTATGCATGAGTTGAGAAGTTGAGCAATCCCCTTAGCTTTTTCAACTGCTTGCATTATATTGCATACTATGGATATTACTGTGTGATAAAAGAATTTACATTATTAAAACAAACCAACTTGTATATGAACATGTAATAATATTTGAAAGCTAGCAAAGGTTAACACTAAAAATCATCAAGAATCATGATATTGCTTAAACAGCAAAACATGGATCGTAATTTTAATCTGAAAATACATGACTGTCATTACAAAAAGGGATTTATCCCATCAAAAAAAATATTAAAGATAGATCTACATTAATAAAGTTAAAGGTGTAATAAAATTAATTGACTTAAAATTTAGATGTATTACGTCAAATTAATTTGGTCTCTTTTATCCGGAATGATTTTCTGTCACAATGTTCTATTCGCATGCGCACCGTTGCATTGGTTTTTAAAGTAAACGAATAGACTAAATATTTTTGTCATGCTGCTCACAGCATTCGACCGACCCTTTAAAATTGAAAGGACTTGTAAGTCTGAAAAAAAACGCCTTAACCAAGATGATAGTCCGCCACAACTAAATGACCACTCGGGCAATCCAATAGTTGCACTCGATGGATGAAAAGCCGACTTTTTCTACGGCCTTGTAGCATTTACAGGAAGCACGGCGGCCATTTCACTCGATCTACGACTGCTTCTGAGTGATCGTTGAAAAAACGCACTACCTTACGATAATCGTACGATTAAGGATATCTGCAACGTTTGATAAGACACTGCCATAGTCGTACGATCGACGTAAGACAATCGTATGATTAAAACGGTCGTACGATCGTTGATAAGATGTGCTCCTGGGAGTCAAGAATGAAGTCTGTCCCTGTGATACTTTATTACAAAGAACCGTGTATGAAAATATCTTTTAAAATGTTTTTCTCTTACACCACAAGTGAAAGAGCTTAGAAAGTATGGGACATCCAGCTTAACTAAGCAGACACTATACCTTTTGAAGACAATATTGCACTAGTGTCAATGAAATGTATTGAGAAATAGATATCAATTCTGAGTGCATTGTTGTAGAATAATGCACGGTTTGAGTTCAAATGTGTAGTAATATAATCACGAAGGCCGATAGGTTCTTTAAAGGCTGTTCTAGTGGGTGGAAAAAAATCTACCGTGTGTAGAAACATGTTGAGAATAACGAATTTTGAAAACGTTGATAAAACTTTGTTTGTTTATTTTATTTCACTCTATAACTTTACAAGCGAAATACAAATTATTAAAAGTAATATAAATGTAAATCTTAAATTATTTGTGACATTAAAATAGCGTACTTGATTTGATTGTTTTGCACGTGCTGTTTGGCGCTACATTGTGACGTCACGTAAACAACACTTTAAACGTCTATACAGCGTTAACGACTGAATTAAAGATATTGGTGTTCGGATTCATTTTCTTAGTTAGACCATTTTCTTTCATTCTAGATAGTTTTCACAATAAAATTTGACAAAAAAATCGTTTTTTATTTATCAGATTTTTCAAACAAAATGGCGCCCTCAATGTGAAAATAAACAGGGAGATAATAAGAACGGCGAGTGCATTGTTGTAGAATAATGCACGCTTCGGGCATAGAAAAAAATCCGATAGTGTTAGAATTAAAATAATTACATGTACAAGAACATTTTAATGAATAGAATTTTCAAACGTTTTTTTTTTTGTTGTTACGAGGACTTATTAACATAATGTCCATAACAGATCGTGTAACTATACGAAAATTAAATACATATATTCACATTTGGACATTATTTTAATATATATACTGCAAAACATTGGATAGGTTAAGCGATAGTGAATCTTGTGTGTAGTAACTACCTTTTACTCATCCTTAACTGTACTAAAGGGCTATTTTATTGTTAATACAAAAGCTTGAAAACAGTTATTATCCGTAAATTTGATAACATTTAAAGATACTTTTGTATGCGGCTACGAACCTTGACCATGGGATATCTGTATCATAATATAAACAGCTTCAAAAAAATATGTCTACAATAGAAAGATTACAAAAGCAAGTACACTGTTACAGGAAGAGACAAATACAACAGAGAAAAACGAAGCTATTTTGACAAAAGTTAGATCAAAAGGCGAAGATGCTTACGTAGACTTCAAAGAACGTCTTAAGATTACAAATCAAAGCGAGCTTGCAGACCTTTTGACGTATACAGAGAGGGGATTAAGTACAGAAGAAATAGAGCAACAACTGAACAGAATGTTAGAAGACCGAATATCACGTACGTCATACGATAAACAAAAAAGAGGTAAGTGAAAGTTTATATTTACAGAAATGCGTAGGGTCTAGTTGCTTTTACTTTGGAGTAACTATTGTCAAGTCATCTTTACTTGTGAATCAATATGAATTATTAATAATGTGTTTCAATACTTTAAAATATGTCCTCATTATTTATTTTCTTAGACTAGTGAATCAAGGAGAGATTTGGGGTTCAGCATATCATAATTGAAAATCTACAAGTTCGGTGGTTAAAGCAAGCTCCTTATATTAATACAATAATAATCTACGTCACGCATTATTGGTCTCCTCGTTCATTGGAGGAGACTAAATTGCCTTTGCCTCATGGATGTGAACACCACAATGCAATGCTCTATGCACATCATTCCGTCCACAATTAGGAAACAACATTAAGCGTCGGTTTACCTCACAATTATTGCCGTTTATATTGAAACATGCCACATAGAAATAACCCCACATTTTGGTACATCCGTTTATCCGTCAGTCCAAAAAATATGTTGCGATGACTCATTTAATACATTTTTTAATATTTTCATGAAATATTGCTTAAAGGCATTTTTGGAGTTAGATCTTTAATTTAATAAACTTGAAATCCTTAAAAATGTGATATGCTCATTTTTATTTTATTTTGAGAAGGTCATTGGTATAGTGTTCTGCTTTCGATTATCGGTGTAGAATCTTTCATAATGGGGAATATCTAGATATAAAAATATAAAACAGTTTAATCCACTTTTCCAGCTTTATTGAATTTGTTAACACATATAGTTATTAATCAGGCAGAATGATCTAATATAAACATAACAATAAATTCTAACATATCAATGAAAGTGAGTTTTAACTTAATTTACTTGAATTACTGATAAGACAAAAATAGATAATATTCAAATATTAAGTTCTATCTTGTTACCTAAAGTTTTTAAGAAAGTTTTTAAATAATTATATTTTCAGGTATTAAAAATAAGAACAGCCTAGTGTTCTTAACTAAATTTTAGTTATTTAACATCAAACATTTACAAAATGTACATAAAATGAAAAACGACTTACCTAGATATAAAAATATAAGAAAGTTTAATCCACTTTTCCAGCTTTTATTTAATTTGTTAACACATATAATTATCAATCAGGCAGAATGATACTGCCAGTTGGAAAAGGGATCTTTTAAAGGGTTCTCTCATTGGTTGAACTTGGATGACCAATTATTAAACATTATTTCTGGAGAGGCGGAACTACAAGTTCTGGCTTAAAGAAAATACTTGTGAAATCACTTACATATTGCATAATCACTATTAGTAATTGTATGATCACAAAAATGAAGTCTAAGTCAAATTTTTCAATAAGTAATGAATGCATATATTTTAATGATTACATAATTATAATGTTGACAAATATTTGCAGTACATATTTTACATATTCTTCGATGTTTGAAAATTGTTTTAGAAGCATAATTTTATACATATACAATTTCACTTAAATATGGTTACAACTCTTCTTTTTAAAATTGGCTTGCAAACATATTTAGTATCATTCAGTGAATTACTGAATTCAAGATTTATAGGTCAAAATTTGGTTGAGTAACATTTAAGGACATGAATGGTGACAACTCCGGGGTCCGTACTCTCAGTGCCTGAAAGGGCGGATGAACCCTCATTAAGCCTAGAATACATACATACACACGTAAATTTAATTGTCTATGTTTTTAAAAGAATTAAGTTTATCACAGATGTTAATATAACAAACATTTTGCAATTCTTTGTCTTGTGTAAAAGGTCTTTAGCACTTTGGCTTCTCTGTAACAACATGTCACAACAACAACAACAACAACATGTTTGAGACATTCTAATTGACCACATAAATGTACTTGAAATTTAATAATGAAAAATGGTATAATTTAGTTTTATCATTCATAAATTTATGTTTTCTTTTGAAATTAGAAAATACAATATAAAAATTTAATGAAATTCAATACAAATATTTTACGCACTTATTTAATATACACAATATTAAATATAACAAGAAAATAGCTAATTTTCTACAGCAGTACAATAGCAACAATTGAATATTATATTAGTAACAATTGAATCTGCAATAATTTGAATAAAACAAAGAAAAGCTTCTTGAACCATTTAAAGATTGCATCATTACATTTGAAGCATTTTTTATTAAGTTCTGATTTTTAGAATGTGATTACTATGGCAAAAAAAAAAACACTTGGAATACTGCAAAAGCTTGTGTAGTTCTAAAGGTATGAAAAGATGTATTTTAAGCAAAAAAGGTTTTGATACATAACATCTAATATTTTACATACCATGTATCATAATTTGGAACTCTCATGAATGTGCTCAAGCTCATACAAACACGCTTATGCAAATGGAAAACAAAAATATTCCTGATAACAATTTCAATATGTTGAGTGCGTTGAAAAGAAAATATAAACTATTCAACGTACATATATGTATTTGCTGCAGGAGGGCTTTTGTCCGCCCTATTATTTTCACGGGAGGGCTTTTGTCCGCCATTTCATGTTTTTTACTGGAGGGCTTTTGTCCGCCCTGTCATTTTTACGGGAGGGCTTTTGTCCGCCTTGTCATTTTCACGGGAGGGTTTTTGTCCGCCTTGTTACTTTTTGACGGGAGGGCTTTTGTCCTATGTGAATGACTGAATTAATTACTCATGAGAGTTTTGCCGACATTAAAGCTCTGTTAGGGATGTTTCATTATTTGCATTAAGCAGCTGTGATGAAGGACTTTGCTGGAATCTGTGTGAGATATAAAATTGTTGTTAGAAAGAAGATTTCATATACCAGATTATAATGATGAAGAAGTGTATAAAGGGTTTTGTAATGGAGGCAATTCTTTTGGTTTTTATGACAAATAGTTACTTGAAATACTAAGTTTCTGAAGTATGTGGATCTAACCGAAAGTTCTTAGTTCAAATTGATTAAAGACACCATTTTGATATGATTGAGTATGGTACGAAGTGATTGAGCTATCTATAATTGTCACTGTTTAGTTGTGTTGAGTTATTTTATAATCAAGAATATCTCGCAAAAAGTTATAGAACACAAAAACGTCAATACTCTAATAGATGTCAAGTTAATCCTAGATAGGCTGGCCAGATATGCTACTGGACATACGCAATGTGTAAACTCGTATATTTCTAACTTACTTATAGCTGATACTAATACACATCTTTTTTTTGAAAATAAAAGAAAAATAAAATAATGTATTGATATAACGTCATGTAATTACAATGTTTTAAATTATTTGTGAGAAGTTTTTATTATACAATCTATAAGTTGTAGCAAACATTAGTAAGCATTAACTACAGGAATATCATTTTGTTCTGTATGTATCATTTTTAAATATTTCTTAAACCATTGTCGTTCATAGTACCTATAAAATTGCTTGTACGATAGGGTGAACTTTTGTCTACATTTTTTTCTGGAGTAGAGAGAATATAAATGACTGAATTAATTACTCATTGAGAGTTTTCCCGACATTTAAGCTCTGAACGGGATGCTGCATCATTTGCATTAATTAGCTGTGATGAAGGACTTTGCTGATATGGGCAGACAATCGAGATAAATGTTGTTGTTTTTGTTTTGTTTTGTTTTTGCAAATAATCCCGGGTTTTGTGAAAAGAACGTCTGTTGTGTCTACTGTATGACTTGCCGCCATATCTTGTTATGTTCACGGCTTGTTCCTATGTTTAACCCTTTTGAATTATACAAGAATATAAGAAACTTACACTGGCTGCCGGTAAGAACCTCAATATCTAACTCGAGTGTAACTGCTTAGGGCGGTAAAGAGTCTCTGCCGAGCTTCCGCTAAACTGTAACGCGAGAACTAGATATTCCCTTCTGTACCGAAAACCGGTGTTTGATTCTTTTTCTTGCATATTACATATCAATTATTTTTCAGAAGAGAAATTACGAAAACTAATATTCTATTAGTATTACTATTTATTTACCCCGTTATAGGTATGAGAGGGTCGGGGTCATCCCTCTGATACCTTACATGATATCTACATAATATTTAAATTATCATCTATAATAATATTTTTTATATAATTATAATATACATTATATTCAAACATTCAATCAATTTTCATATAATATGTATAACAATTATGTATGATAATGTATTATGCAACAGCTTCAAAACAAACAAAGAATATTGGTTTGGGGTAAATTGATTTAGTGTAGCCTATTAGTTTATTAAAGTTCTTACAATTTGCCATCCTTCATTTACATATTTGGTCAAATTTGTATTTTTGTAAATATTCCACGCCAATTTAAGACTATTTTTAAAACCAGGTAGTGTAGGTAACACGATTTTTCTCTTTGACAAATAAATATATCTTTTCAATTCTAAAAACAAAATATCATATTTAAAATCATTAACTTCAGAACCTAAAATAAATGATTTACAATTAAAACTATCATCCAAATTATCTATCTTGTCTTTCAGATATTGAAATAACAATTGAATTTTTGGACATTCCCAAAATAAATGCAACAGAGTTTCCTCTTGGCAATTGCAAAAAGTACACATTTTACTATTGACAATTTTCATTTTGAATAAAAGTGAGTTTGTTGCTAAAGTTCTATGAATTATTCTTGTCTGAAACCACTGAATATAGGAATCTTTGGTACATTTAAATACATAACTATATATTAATTCCAATTTATATCAAAATTTGTAAAAAAATGAGTTCCATTTTTCTTGACATGTTGGTTACATCTTTGATTTCTAACTAGAATTTCATAAACATACTTTTTGTTATTTTGTTGTAATTAAAATAGGTTTTATATAACAACTCAATAATAGGGTATTGAACATTAATAAAAATCTTTACAAATAGAAATGTTAAGCTTTTGTGTATATAATAATATTGCTTTTTTCAAAACTATGATATTGTAAAAAATTTACTTGTTTTTTTGTGTCACCTGCTCTAAGTAAGTTAAATCTACAAAATCGCCTTGGGGATTAATAATATCATTAACAAATCTGATTCCTTTTTCATAAAAAAATTTTGATATAAAAAGTATCTATTTCCTGCTAACAAGTTATGATTTGTAAAACAATGGCATTTGTAACACTTGTTTCTAAAACTGTCTATACAAAGTTTATCTGTAAAAATCATATAAGCTTTTAAAACATCTATCCAAAAAGCATTTTTAATTTTATCAATTGTCAATTTACAAAACAATTTACCTGTGCTAAACACTTTATCAATATTGAATAAAGCCATCACTAGCTTAAAACATTTACTGTTACTATTACTAACATACCTTTTAAACCATTTTATCTTTACAGAATGTATATAACTATCAATATCAATCATATTTAGACCACCTTCCTGATATGTTTTAATAACTACTGATTGCTTTATCTTTACTTTACCTTCCCATATAAATTTATAAAATAAGTCATTAAGTGTTTTCAAAAATGCTGAATTAGGTGTTGGTAAACTTGTAAAGCAATGAGTGAATAAAGGAAGAAGTAATGACTTAACAACAGTAATTTTTCCTATAGGTGTTAACATTCTTTTTTTCAAGTATCCTATACTATTTTTAACTTTTTGAAGTTTTTCATTAAAATTTAACTCTATCATTTTTTCTAAATCAACATCAAATATCAAACCTAACAATTTAAACTGTGTATCACCCCATGTCAGTTTCCATTTTGTCTTAATAGATCTTGTACTGTATTTAAGAGAGCCTATCCAAATAACTTTAGTTTTATCAAAATTTACTGTCAATCCTGAAATTTCTGAAAACGTGTTTAATAACTTTAAAACAGTATTAAGGGAATTTTCTGATCGATCTAGCAAAAGTGAAGTATCATCAGCAAATTGTGTAATTTTATATTCCTCCCCATCTATATTTATACCTTTAACATCTTTACATTGTCTTATTTTTATTGCTAAAATCTCTGCACATAAAATGAAGGTGTAAGGTGAAATAGGATCGCCTTGTCTACAACCTCGTTTAACTTTGAAAAACTTTGATAAAAATCCATTTCAAATAACACAAGTTTCAGTAGTATATAAAAATAAAGATATCCATTTTTTAAACATAGGACCAAATTGAAAAAGTTCTAGACATTTCTCTATAACGTATCAAATGCTTTTTCAAAATCTATCATCATTACTAAACCTGGTATATCATTATCCTCAGTATAGTTCATAATATCATACAATAATCGAGTGTTCTCACCAATATATCTATTTTTAACAAATCCTGTCTGATCCTTTGAAACTAAAATATCTAAAACAAGTTTAAGTCTATTTGCTATTGAACCCGAAGCTAATTTATAAACTACATTTAATAAAGTTATTGGTCTCCAATTTTTTAAAAATTTTTTTTTTTTTTTTTTTTCTTTTGGAATGCATGTTATTGTTCCTAGCTTTTGATTTCTAGAAAAAGAATTAACAGTATAAGCAAAGTTTATAGCTTTTATAACAAGATGTCCAATTCTATTCCAAAATATTTTAAAAAAAATTGCTGTAAATCCGTCACAACCTGGGCTTTTATCATTTTTCATGTTTTTTAATGTAAAAGAAACTTCATCATATGAAAGTAGACCTTCAAGATTCAATGCTTCATTTTGAGACAATTTGGTAACATTACAATTTTCTAATTCCATATCAATCTTAGATTCTTCAGTTATATCAACATTTTTATATAAATTTTCATAATAACTACATGTCTTTGTAAGAATATCTTTTTTGATCATATATAAAGGATCCATCATCAAGTTCTAGAAAAGGAATAATTTTATCTGAACAATGTGTTTTTTCTAAGTTTAAAAAATAACTAGTAGGCTTTTCTCCAGATTCAATCCATTGTGACCTTGACCTTATCATAGCACCTCTTATTTTTCTATTTCTTAATTCAGTCAATTCATTCTGTAAGTGTAAAAGTTTGTCTTTATTTTCAATTGTCATGTTTTGCTCTATAAGATTAATTTCTTCAATTAACTTTTTTTCATAAGTATTTCTTTCTTTGACCTTATAAGAGCTGTAAGATATAGTTTTACCTCTTATTTCCATCAAAAGAGTTTCTAAAAAAGTTCATAATTTATAACAAAATTTACATCTTTGTTTTTTGGATCTAAAACATAGTCTATATTGTATACTGGTAAACAATATTGTAATTTTACTTCATCTATTTTTTTATTTATAATATCAAGGAATTCAATGCCATATAACAGAGCATTATTAAATTTCCATAAACCTTTTCCATGACTTACAGAACTAAAACAAAAATCTAAATATACGAGGGTTGTCCCAAAAGTCCGTGACAAATTTTATAGCCGGTTCATTTTTAACGCCAATAGAAAATAATTCACACATATAACCGTTAAGTTTATTATTTAACATTACAACAAATCATTTACAAAAAATTTACCCTAGTTACTTAGAAATTTTCAGTATTAACGACATTGGTTTGAGTTGCAGGCGCACGTCAAATAATTTACATTTTGTTATGAATAGGCTGAAATTAATTATGTATATTTCAAATATCTGATGATGTGTCTGCACAATGTCACGTTGACTTCCTCTGCTGCTATGTTTAAATCATCTCTGAAAATTTCAGTTAAATAACTTAAAAAGCGAAAAAGATACGAATAAATGAAAATATCTCATATAAAATAGGAAAGTTAAAATGGCGACGTTCGACGAATTTGCAGCGCAGTGAACATGTCACTCAGGTTTCATGACTATTTCGAGATGACACATGTAACGATTTCCGACAAACATACCAAATATAACAGTTTAGCAACATATTCTGAGCATTTGTGTACAAAAGGCATGAACGGAACCAGATTTTTGTGCTACAAAAAGCGAAAATAAGGAAAACACGGATAGGAAGACCGATCTTCGTTGCCTATTTCCTACAGCTAAAAACAGGAGTAACGAGACCGGAAGTTCGCGTAAAGCAAAAATTAATGTATGCCATCCAAACATTCAACAGACATTAACAATCACATTATTTAAGTCAGAAATTGACGATTTATGGGTAACATTATTGCGTTGAAAGCCATTGAGAGTATTTGAGAAAGGCGCCTTATATAGATTTAACGCCGTCTTTGACGTTGGAGTGCGCCGCGATTCAGTTAGTTGCCATGGTGTTTATGGCATATTTTTGTTGTTTGTTGATATTTATCTATGAAAATTTGTGAAAATGTTTAAATTATATGGGTTTATAACATATTAAAATATCAAATTCGTACCCGTTTTATTTAGCTTTTAATCAATCTTGTCACAGAATATTGGGACAACCCTCGTATTATTGAATGATCAGATTTATAACTAATGTCAATATCACATTTTCGTACATACTGATATAAACTATTTGATATAAGAAAAAAATCTAGTCTACCTTGTTGTATAGGGTTGGTTCGTCTCCATGTATATTTTTTCATATTACCATGCAGTTCTCTAAAGGGATCAATGAGGTATTTTTCTTCAATAATACTTATTAAAAAATTTCTTGCCTTTACATTATTGTTTTTTGATTTATAATTATAATAATCTAAGTCAGGATTTTGAACAAGGTTGTAATCTCCACAAATAATTAGAGAGTCATTATCATCAAAAGAATCTAAAGTATCAAAAATGTTTTTAAAGAAACTAGGACTGTCTATGTTTGGCGCATAAATATTAACTAATGTGAAATTTATAGAATCAAGCATTATTTGTAAAATTATGAAATTTCCTGAATCATCAGTTTTAACAGAATTAATTTTTATATCTAAACCATTTCTGCATAAAATAGCCACACCTTTGGCATTAGACCTACCATGGCTGTAAAAACATACACCATTCCATTCAGAATAAATTTTCTTTTCAAATTCTTTTATAAAATGTGTTTCCTGTAGGCAGAGAATATCAGCTTTTTTTGACTGAAATAAATCTAAAACATCTTTTCTCTTGATACTATCGTGTAAACCTCGACAATTGTAAGAGAAAATATTAAGACTACTCATAACTAATATTTACAATAATACATTCAACACTATATCTACAATATACAAGCTACACTTAAGTAAAGTAAATACAATATGTACATGGACCCAGAGAAACACTTCTAAATAACATATTGACCTAAAAAATATAAAAAAATTGCTTGTATATAAAGAAAGAAATACATTTTGCCAATAAACAAGTAAAATTTACTTATTGAAGAAAATTTTTTTTGTAGAAGATGCATAATATGTTTATGTTTCATCTAATTATATCAAAAATTGAAACATTCTTTTTCATTGTTATTTCTAAATGAATAACATTTTCAATGAATGAAAATTATAAATTAGAGGATATCAAAGATTTTCTCATAAACGTGTGATTCATTCTCTTAGAGGAGTATAAAACAAACAATTTTCACTTGTTGTGGTATTCACAAGTAAACAAATGAAAAACAGAAGCAAATATTTTATTCATAAACAATTTAACAAACTGAATTTTCTGTAAATTATATAGAACAGAAAATATGTTTTATTTAGACTTTGTTATGCAAATAGATAAATAAAACAATTATAACATCATGTGATCATGGTAACATAAAGTGTAATATGAAACTTAGAGTAAATAATAGACAAAAAATAATGTTATAAGTAATAAGTCAATATTTCTCTATCATAGCAGTAATAGAATTACTACTGGCAACCTCACAGGATATTGTATACCATATTTTACCCAGTGAGTCTAACCATCCCACTGAAAGTAAAACTCCCTCCCGATAAAGGCGAGGGATAGATGTTAACCAGCAGCAAAACTAAATACTTACTGGACAGGTTTTTTTGTAGATAGAGAAATTGGAATTCTTTACAGTATTATTAAAAGTGATACATGAATATACACAAATATCATATGATTATGAATCAAATAAGATTTCTATTTAGAAAAGATGAAAATAAAAGTAAGTGTTTATTTCATCCATATTTCACTCACAAGTTTTAAGAATATATAATTACCAGTTCAAAATAACAAGTACTTTATTTAAGATATAGACCATTTATTTAATAAATATACCTATTGCCAGATCAAAATAACAATTATTGTATTTAAAAATATAGAAAATTTTTATACGTATAACGTATATTATACAAGAATTTATAAATTGTCAAGGTCTTCAATCCACAAATCTATTTTAAGCATTACTTGGGCAAATAGGATTTATCATTTATAGCATGAAATGGCCTTATATGATAATACAATTTTCCAATATTCTATAAATAACTAAATAATTACATGTATATAGGTATAGCATGTTATTAAGAATTAACTATCACCTGCTTTGAAAATCACTTAGTTAAGAAATAAATATATTAAAAAGCTACATAAATGTAGCCATTTTTGCTTATATCAACATAAGAATTTATTGAAAAATAATCTAGAAATATGTACATTTTAACTTTTTAATTAATTGTCTTTAATTGCTGGACACATTAATTTTTTGAAAACAACTGAAAAAAAAAAAGAAATCATTATATTTTAGTCTATAATTACATATATATTTCATCTGTTCTCTTCGTCCTTTCTATGATACATTAATCTAGTAGATGTTGTCTTAACATGGGTCTTCTTTTCTCTGAAAGTTTTTATCACTTCATTAATATTGTCATACAAGTCAAATTTTATTCTTTCATCCATTTTAGTTAGTCCATAGACAGATCCATTAAAGAACCATGCACTTTTTATTGTAGGGTGCAACAGTAAACGGTTTATTAAACCAGAGTTTAATGTTGTTACATCATCTACCAACTTGTGTCCTGCGTCTTTCATGGTTTTCCTTTTCCTCATTATTTTGGACTTGGCATCATTGTTGATTGTGTTTATTAAGACAGGTCTTATTTTGTGATTCCTTGAAGGTAGTCTGTGGATAGCTGCTATTTCTTCTTTCTCGAGTTTGACATCTTTTTGTTGCAGAAGGTTTATTACTTTATCTGTCAATATTTGGATATTTTCATTTCTATCTTCAGCTATGTCCATTATTTTTATATTATTTTTTCTGGAGTACTGTTCATTATGATTTGCTTTTTTGTTGGCATCTTTGACAGCTTTTTCATTTTGAGATATTCTGTCTTCTATTGTGCTTAGCCTTTTTCCGGTCTCTGTCTTTGTTTTTGTCAGACTTTCCTTCAAATGATTTTTTTCAAACTCAAGTGAACTTATTTTGTCATTTAACTCTTTAGTTTTTTCTTGAATCTCTTTTTTATAATGATTTCCATTTTTTGCTGTAATTGGGTCATGGCATTTGTGATTGATCTTGAAATTATTGATTCTATGTCTTCTTTTTTTATGATACCCTTTAAGTCTCCTTTAAGCTCTTCAAGATTTTCTGACATTAAGTCTAGCTGATTTTGTATTAATGACATATTCATGCTGTCATTACTTAATGTGCTGTCATTACTTACTTCTGAAATTGCTCTTTTAGCTGGAGGTTGTTTTCCTGTGTTCCCCTTCATTGATGTTTTAAATTTTGTACCAGTAGAGTTGTCCTTTGACCCTTGTTCTGATCCTTGACCCTTACTAGACATTTTATCAATTCTTAACCTTGCTGTCAAAGTTTACTGTTAAACAATTATTTAAAGTGTAGTATCTATTATTTATTGTCCAATTGTATCCTTAGAATTCCTTTGTATGTGATAAATTATGGTCCAGCTTAATCCAGCTTAATCCATTATCCTTACAATTACAGGTAAAAATCCAGGTAAAATCAAGTCTTACACCATGTACATAATCCAAAAAGCAAATGATTTCAAACAATAGAAAACATTTTCTTTATCAAATATCTCCATAAATCTTTATTTCATTTTCATTATATTTCACCATCTAATGCACTATTTTTTAAATTTCCATTTGATATAAAAATTATTACTATAATATCACTAAAACAACATATTTTGCAGAAAAACTTCAGAGCAAATTATCTGCACATTTTAAACTGAAAAGCCCTGAGGCAAAAAACTAATATTCTCATTACGCACTGTTTTCTTATAGGAGCGTATGAACTTAAAACTCCATTTATAATGGTAAAATGACGTCATCCCACAGGTGCTTTAAACAAACTTTTAAAAGTTTTATATGGGTTATATACTATAATACTATAAAGATATAAGGTCTCCAACAGGACAAAAACATCATGCTGAACAAACAAGAACACTGCTGCAAGAAACGACCAGATCACGGTTATCTCTTTCTGGTCGACATTCGAAAGGATCAATCCAAGCCTTAACGCTTTTTAATTCATTAACATTCTTCAAATAGCAAAGAAATGAGTAAAAACTCCACTAAATGCCAATACAGTAAAAACCCTCAATTAAGACCACCATCGGGACTGGACCAAAGCGGGGTGGTCTTTATTGTGAGTATTCTTATTGCTTACACACTTTACGACCATGTTCTATTTTAGTAATGTTGTGTGAATAAACAATATGTATCTTAACCTGCAAATATTAAAGTATGTTATAATGTTACATCTGATGGGAAGAAAACATTTCTGAAGAAATTTAATATCAAATTCTATTTGATATGATTTCAATATTAATTACTATATGATGTACATAATACACCCATCAAATAAGAATTAAATTCATAGCAAAATCAATGTGCTTAAAACAACATTTAACCACTCTAAAATCTACTTTCTCACCTTATTTCATACAATATCCCAATAATAAAAGGTGTTTTTGACACCTTCTGAAATGAAGTGTCATGCATAAGAGCATTTAAGCAGAAAATAACAACATAACAAAAAATTAAAGATCTAGGTAGGTGTTGACTTTAAATCTGTGGTCTCAATAGTGGGGTCAAATAAAGAACAAAATAGAGAATTTGGACTGAATCTGGTGGTCTTAAAAGTGGATAAGCGAGGTGGTCTTAATTCTGGATCATGTAACCATTGACATAAAGAACAGAAAATTCCGTTCTTATAAAAATGGTCTTAATAGTGGGGTGGTCTTAATTCCGGGGTGGTCTTAAGGAGGGATTCTACTGTAAATTCAATCCATGTCGTTTTCGACTTCCAATCTATTCATATATACAAACACGATTTCTGGTCAATTCCTACAAAATAAACAGAAAACGTCTATTATTTCCTCATAAATTTCAAATTTTTCTATCGATCTACGAAGTCTAAATTGAACTAGAGCCCTCTATGTACGTAAATATTTTAAAAATATTGGTTGTAGAAGCGGAGGTCATGTAAAGTGAGCCATTTTGATTTTGAAGTGACAGGTGAATGAAGCAAAGAAATGTTTTATGCGATCGGTCAATGTATTCCGATTATTATCTTAACCAAACAAATCCTTGTATAATATTCACAGCGGAACAGTATATACATGCGCTATAAATGGCGATAAAATACTGTCACAAACGAGGTCCTTGTATATTTGTTTAAAGAATTACGTATGTAGAGGGCTTTTGATCAGTTAAGACTCCGCAGATCGATAGGGAAAGTGTGTGTTAATGAAACGTACGTGGAAATTCTAGCCGTTTTTTTTTTTTTTCTCGTAAAATTCGACCAGAAATCGTGTTTGTATACATGAATGGTATGGACGTCGAAAACGACATGAATTGAAAATAATGGCATTTTGCGAAACTTTTCCCGAGGATTGATGCTTTCAAATGGCGACCACAAAGAGATAACCGTGATCTGGTCGCTCCTTGCAGCATTGTTCTTGTTTGTTCCGCATGATGTTTTTGTTCCGTTGGGGGCCTTATATCTTTATTTACACATATATAGACCAGTTATGTAAAATATTTGATTATGTGACAAGCGCCTGTGCGTCATCTTAAGAACGCAATTCATTCATAAAAGGCGCACGGCAATGACATCATTTATAGCACGCGACTTGTCTTACATGGGGGTATAAGACTAATAATATCTGTCATATGTTGTGGTAGCTAAAGAGACATCAGCGAACAGGTTTTATAGTTCTGCTAGACCTGCTCGCTGAAGCCAATCGCTATCGAAAGTCAATCAGAACCGTGACATATTTATGTCATGCTGTAATTCAATAAATTTGCGTTATCTGGACAAAAGCTAATTTAATACAGGTAGTTAGATATATTGTGGACACTTAAAAATTTGACAGTCTATATTGTTGAACACAGAACGTTAGATTGATGAAATAATGCCTCAAAGGTTATCAGTGGGTTCACATTAAATAAAATTCGCCGCCATTGCTGCCGTATTTATAACGTGACTAGAGAGAATTTAGGTTCGGATACCTTTGCATGACATTAGTGACCCGTGATCCAAATGCTATTTTAATTGAAAGCATGGCTTTGCAATTGTGAATAACGGTATATTTATTCAATAACAGACATTGCACCAAACAAAATTTTGGATTTATATTTTTTTGTGTGATGATTCATGAATTATTTGTTTGTTTTCATTAAAATCGTTCATTAACTAAAAATAGGGTATAGTACGTTACTAAAAACAGAAGCTAGAATTTCCAAAACTTCCCGCGATATTTCATTTGAAAGCAGACTCCATATTTGTACATTCTCTACATATTTCCCTAACAAATAGTTGGGTACACAGTGTCATTGAGGTTTCATTTAAAGACAAAATATGAATTGATTTAAAATCGATTTGTTTATAAAATGGTATTTTTATTTGACCCAAATTTGATTAATAAGGGTGATTTTAATAGTTATTTATATACGGCACTCGAACTGCCAAAATTATGGTAGCCTTTTCAAATAAGGTTGACCCATAACGTTACTATCGCACAACGTCAATAAAGTTATTGAAGCCAGAACTAATGTTGCGGTTAAGACTGTAATATACGTCCCGAGGGGACCTCGCCTATGGGCGAAAGGAACGGATATTCCGATCCGAATCGCAAACATATGTAAGATATTTTTATTGCATATTTTGCCATATTATTTCATATTTAAAATGGTTTTTCTTCAATTAGATACTTGTTCATGGAAATTAAAGTCATTTCATCCACATTTATTTTCTTAAAATAGCGTAAGATTTTACAACATTAACAACAGCGACGAAATTATGTCACCCTAAGCACATAATTCCCTTCTAAAATGACGTAATTTCAACGCGGTTTATTCATAAAATGCGCTAAAATGACGTTGTTGTATCGCACGCGACTCATCTGACACCCCCATGCCAGTTGAAATTTCCACCATGGGTAAAACTCACTGAAACGTCATTGTGTTATGCCAGAAAGGTTTTTCTAGCACCGATGTTAACGTTAAATAATTGTGTTTGATATGCAAGAAACACAGACGTTTAAATTATGAATACATATGGATCCTTGGTTGTAAAATGGCGTTTGGATAAGTTTGCTATTTCATTTTTAATCCCCTTCCGCATAGCGGAAAGGGGTTTATAGGAATGGCCTCCGTCTGTCAGTCTGTCTGCCCGACATTTCGTCCGTCCGTAACACTTTCGTGTCCGCTCCATAACTTTTAACCAATAAAAATTTTATCAAATAACTTAGCACAAATGATCTCCATAATGAGACGATGTGCAGAGCTCAAAATTTGGGTTGCTACCCCCAAGGTCAAGGTCACACTTAAATGTCAAATCTTAAAAGTCTTCATTTCATAATAAAAAGTCTACATTTAGTGTCCGCTCCATAACTTTTAACCGATGAATTCTTTTTCAAATGACTTGGCACAAGTGATCACCATAATAGGATAATGATCAGAGAGCAAATATTTGATTGCTACCTCCAAGGCCAATGTCACACTTAAAGGTCAAATGTTAAAAGTCTTCATTTTATAATAAAAAGTCAACATATTGTGTCCGCTCCATAACTTATAAACCGATGATATTTTTTTCAAATAACTTGGCACAAGTAATCACCATAATAGGACGATGTGCACAGCGCAATAATTGGGTTGCTAATCACAAGGTCAAGGTCACACTTTAAGGTCAAATGTTTTAAAGACTTCATTCCATAATATAAAGTTTAGTGCCCGCTCCATAACTTTTAAACCGATAATTTTTTTTCAAATAACTTGTCACAAGTGATCACCATAATAAGACGATGTGCAGAGCGCAAAAATTTGGTTGCCACCTCCAAGGTCAAGCTCACACTTAAAGGTCAGATGTTAAAAGTCTTCATTTCATAATAAAATGTCTAAATTTAGTGTCCGCTCCATAACGTTTTTTTGATGAAAAAAATTTCAAATAACTTGGCACAATTGATCACCATAATGGGACGATGTGCTGAGCGCAATAATTTGGTTGCTACCCCAAATTTCAAGGTCACACTTAAAGGTCAAATGATAAAAAAATTTCATTTCATAATAAAAAAGTCTACATTTAGTGTCCACTCCATAACAAATGCTCAGTTTTTTTTCTAAATTACTTGGCACAACTGATCACCATTATGAGACGACGTGCTAAGTGCACTAATTTGGTTGCTACACAAAAGGTGAAGGTTACACTTTAAGGTCAAATGTTAAAAAGTCTACATTTTGTGTCCGCTCCATAACTTTTGAACAGCTATTTTTTTTTAAATAACTTGGCGCAATTGATCACCATTATAAGAACATTATAAGAACATGTGCAAAGCGTAATAATTTGATTGCTAACCCCAAGATCAAGGTCACACTTAAAGGTCAAATGTATAAATGTCTACATTTCCTGACCCCTCCATAACTTCTAAACCTGAACTTTTTTAAATAGCTTGGCACAAGTGATTTCCATTATAAGTGCAATTGAATTGCTATCCCTAAGGTCAAGGTCACACTTACAAGTCAAATGTTAGAAAGTCTACATTTCGTGTCTGACTATCACATTTAAACCACTGTAATGTTTTTGAAACAACATGATCACCATTTTGACACCATTGGCAGAGAACAATTATCAAGTAACAACCCTGAAGGTCAGAGTCACACTCAAAGGTCCAATGTTTAACTTATTGACAATTCAAAAGTTTTAAAATTACTTGGCACAAATGATCCCCACCATGACACAATCTGCAGAGCCCAACCTCCAGGTTGCTACCCCAAATGTCAAGGTTTCAATAACTTTTTGACTTTATGGAAGATTTTAAATAATTTAAACTATGTGCTAATGATATGCAAGGCACAACATCAAGGTTATGGTTGGTAAAAGGTCAAGAAGTACACACTCATGTTCACTGCGGAAGGGGATCTAACTGTCCTTCAGACTGCCTTGTCTGAAAGAAAATATATTTCAATATGGTACTATAAAAGATTATGACATTCTTCCCTTTAATAACTAGACAGTCAAATAGCTTCTATCGAGTTGGGTGTACTCTAAGAAAACAATATGGATCGATTTAACTAGTTTTCTTTTTTCATCGTGATTCTAGCTACCGACACAATTCTTTACGTGTATGCGTGATTTATGTATATTTTAAACAACAAAACTCCGAAAGCATTTATAGCATGTGTTATAAAGTGCTGTCCTCCCTTTCTCTTCGAAAATATATGAATATTGATTTTAGCAAAATATAACGTCAAAATAGCCACATTTCGAGAAAACCTCGTTTTAAAACTTTCCAAAATCATTTCTGTTGATAATTGATTATTTTTAAAAAAAAATTTAAAAATTTGACAAAATGTAAACATCCGGTTGCTTTTTTTATCTCTACATTTCATTCCAACAATTCAAGATGTTTTTGTTTGTTTATTTATTTTTTTTATATGTAAGATGTGTCGTCTTTAATGTCTTTCGTTGAAACACATGTATACCACAGCAGTTGTTCTTTTGATTTAGCCAGGGCATTTATATGGATCATGTCTCAATACATTTGTTTCTGGTTTATGCACCTTTCCAGTTTAGTCTTCATGTTATTTCTAGAATATGTTGTAATTATTTCCATAAAATCTTTAACTTATTCAGCAGAAGTACATCGTCCTCTGCGGCGCTATAAGCTATTTACTCAATTCCTATTGTGTCTTTCACAAGATCACTGTGTTTGAAACTTTTTCCGCTTTGTTTTCTTTTAAGATAGTCTCTTTAGAATAAAGCTAACGTGTCTTTAAATCTTTCAACCTCATAATTCAGACACGAATTGATCAAATTTTCTGAATCAAACAAAATCATTATATTTGTGCCACTTAAACCAATTTTTCAAATTGTACCTAATGTTTTGTAAAACTTGTTTAGACTGTTTTTGTATCTGTTGACGGGCTTTGTTCACTTTTTAAAAACAATTTGCTGGCAAGAATTTCTTTATTAATTTTATTAATTTTGTTACTGGTTTGGGAATAAAACTTTGTAACAGAATGTTCTTGGTCTTCAGAAATGTAGCAAATTCAAGGTAAATATTCTTATTGTTGTCATGTTTATTTTTGTTTATAATTGTCCTTAAAATATAAACCTCGAAGTGCACTTTCAAATGGTTCATCGTTTTACAAAATGAGCTTTGTTGTTTTATGAATTTTGGCCTACTTTCACTTTGGACAGACTTTGTGAAACAAAACATGGCTGACAAAGCGGAATCACCTTAAAACGTTTTGAATACATGTAGACAAATATTTTACTAACAAAACGCGTGAAATATATGTAGATATAGGTAAAGTACTAAACATAAACGAGTTGAATAAAATTATATTATTCTTTTTAATAGCAGGGATTCTGTCTGCAGAATTGAAACAACAATATGTAAAGTTTGTGTAGAAAAGAATTGATAATATGTATAAGCTATACGGTAAGTGGGATATGAAGGTTGTATATCTCCTTTCGGCAAGTTGAATATAATATATATATAACTTCAGTTAGCAAGTGGGATATGACGGTATTCATAGCTCTTGTCGGCAAGTTGGATGTAATGATATAATTATTGGAGAGGTCATCAGACATCTCCACAGTGTTCAGACTGATTGCTGGTTGGAGAGGTCATCAGACCCCTCCACAGTGTTCAGACTGATTGCTGGCGGCATCCATTTTTTTGCGTATCTGGTTGTAGTGAATGAATCTCATTTATAGCGTAAATCATTAGGAGCAGTCTACAAAAATTGTTTTGTGCATGCTCCGTTTCAAAATACGACATAAGGTAGAACGCGACGCTTTGCAAACTTTCGAGTAATGTCTTGAAAATTGGCATGCAAAAACTTGATCATATTTATGATTAGATTCTGTTAATTTTTTGTTCAATAGTTTCAGCCAATTTTTGTGCACACGGCGTCGATGTTGACCATCAAAGCCAGTTTTTGAACATGACGTCGTTGCGTATCCTTGGCAGCTGTTATGGTTATTTATTTCAACGCCATTAGCAGACAAAATATCTTAAATTCTACAGTATTTGACGGAAATTATTTTTTACTTTAAGCTGATATAAAATTTATCGTTTTACGCCGAAAAATGTTTGACAAATGGAAAGAAAATTGTCAATTTTGTGTAAAATTTTACGTCCAGTTTAGCCGCATTTTTCGGCTTTAAATCGGCTGATTAAAAAATTCCTGAAATATTTTGTTTTCTTTAAACGTACTTTAAAATGTATACTCAGTCTAAATGACTAAGAAAATTCGGGGGTCACGTGATTTTATTTTCCCCACCCCTTTGGATAAAAGTCAGGCTATCACGGGGCGTTTGTTATTTTAATGTCATTAAAACGATCGGCCTTTGTCAAAATCCCGCTAAAAACGGAATTTTACGCCATAATGACCACTGCGGAAAATATATGGATACAATAAAGGGTACGGAATTCCGAATATTATAGATAGACAGGCAAAAATAAGTGAAATTTGAATACTTAGATGTACATGGAATACGTATCACTAATATACAGTGGTCCGTACACTCGTTATATACGGGAACTTTGTATGATGTCCGTTTTTAGAAAAATACGTGTTTTTTTTTTGATAAGAAGGTCAGATATAACCAAAATATGATTTTTCTTTATCATTATAAATATACATTTTGTATATAAAACAGAGAATAAGGATGTACTTTAGAATTACCCACTTTCTACAAGAGGAAAGAAATAATAGTTTGATCTTACATTTGTCAGAATTACATTTTGAATAGTAAAACTTTAAGTAAAATGTAATATTTCCCTGTTTTATTAACATGTCAATTGCTTTCTGATTTAATGGTCGGTGAACAGAACATATAAAACATCGACAGATCCTCTACAGTGCCCGTAGCATTACCGGAAAAAAAATGACAATAAATATTGAAATATCTTTATTTTGTATAAAGATTTACAACGCAACAGCCTTTGTGTAGTATCTAGCTCACGACCGCCTGGTTCGCTATATATGTTCTGCTAAACATCCGCAGACGAGTATTTACGGCGTTTCATAATGTTTCATGTTTAAAGTACTTAATTCTGGAAACAAAGTGATTCATCGGAAGCATTAATCACAACAAAATAACACAAGAATTGCAGACTCGGTTTGATTCAATCTGTACATGAGGGATAATGAATAAGTGCAACATCCCTCACGCCCCCTAACACCGGCTTGAGCGGTACTCAATTCTCAACACTTTATAGTGTTGGCATCAATGATCCTGAAGGACCAGAAAATATAACAACACTGAAGTGAAGTAAGGGGCAACTTTATACGGCTGCCACACGGCACTTGACACCTGCTGTTGTGAAGTACAAAATTCTGGAAACAAATTTAAGTTTCCTGTTCAAAATATATTATACCATAAATTTGGCTGTACAGTGAATTATGAATACATGTATTTGCAAAGGCCGATATGATAGTAATGATACAGCCTTTATGGTGAATCCTCAATTAATCGTGTTTTTTTTTACATTATGATATTTTAAAATGATAAGGAACACGAGAGAAATGTATTTAAGATGTTTATTTACTTGTAGAATCGAACGTGCTACCTCTGTTATCCAACACCCACTGAGCTAACGTTTCAACATGACTGTTGCTTCACGCTAATATGATTGACTATATTTCATTTATGAACCGTATATTTTAATTTGTCAATATTTCACACAGTTATTTAGCATAGACTCTGTCAAATTGCTGCAAAAGTGTTTGCTTAGAAGTGAAATTCTACGTTTTAATAGGTGATCACTCACAGTATATCACTCATAGTGTGTGAATTACAAAATGTATAGCAGCTTTGCTAAACTTCTTGTAGCCTATGTATTAATTTATGATTGAATTTCCGTAAATTTCTGAATTGACATAGAAATATATAGTTGCTTTTTGTTCCTTATGGCATATTTCTAGATTCACGTTCAATAAGTTTATTGTATTACAATATCAAAACGTTACACCGCAATGATAACTCTCAGCTGTATTTGTTTGCTCCGTTGAACGCCTCACGTCATTTTCTTTACATGCGTCTGTTTATGGAAAGCATTGACTGTCTTATGATTATAAAAATGAACGTTGTTGTGTAACTCTTTCTTTATACAATGTGCACTCGTGAATATATTATGTAGATGCATCCTTATATGAATTCAACTGAACAATATATGATGTTGTTGTGGTGATTAAAAATTATGTTAATAAGTGTTTCTAAAAATAAAAGTAGGCCTCTATCCCACTTGGCACCATTGTTGTGGTGTTGAAAATTAAAAGCCTTATTGTGTTTTCTATAAATAAAATTTAGTTACTTATTACCTAATGTTCTTAGTTTGCTCAGGAGTACTCTTTTATGAGGAAAAATCTAATCGTCAGGATGACACCGCCCTTTAATGCAAAGGGAAATAAAACACAAATGTTGAATAAATTTAAATCAACCAAATTTTTAATGAACAAAGTTTTTATTTACACTAAACTAAAAGTTACTTAAAACTAAACAAGTTGACAATAAGTACTGTAATATAAACTCTTTGTAATTAACCAAAAATATGATAATGAAAATAAACTAGTGAATTAAAGATTTAAACCACAGTTGAAAGTTGTTTTAACTGTTATCAATAAAAATATGATAAAATAACTTTAATGATTCTGTGCTGTTAAACTAAAAAAAATAATTACTTAAATTACTTACAAATTTATCAAAAATGTTTCAATGAATTTAGATAATCTCTAAGGTTTACTTAAATGCCAAAGTGCCTTAAATAAATCAAATAATTAATTCATTAACATTAGAAAGCTTTTAGAGATGTTACTTTTCCAAAATTTAGCAGCAGAATGTCGAAACTTTCCGAGATGCTTGTATAAATAGACTTCTGCATCCCAGGGGGAGCTAGTATCTACCTACAGGTGGCACTGTATGTAACAACGTATCCGATTGGTCAAATTACAGCCAACCAGAATTTACCTAACAAATGCTATAGGCTTATCAGTACTTTACATAACTATTCTAAAATAGATTATGATTCATGGACAATTTTGCAACAGTATCAATTGACCATGATCAAAAAAATATTAAAGGAATAAACTTTTACAAAAAATATTCTAAATAATAAAACTAGAAACTAATATCAACTAAACATATTTACAAACATATAAATGCTTAATCAGTAACGTCTATCTCACTAAGTTTAAGGATAATATAAGTGAAAGTAGAACCATTCTCTATATGTTGTATATAAAGAGTCTTAGGCCATGCTTAGTTACTGTTAAAGAGTGTATCAAAAGTTCTATAATCAACATTCAACTAGTGAATGATAAGAATGAAATGTCTATAAAACAGTACATGTTCAATATGATTAAACTTTAAAATAAACTTAAATCTAAGTTAAAGTTTAAACTCGTAATATTTCCTGAAAAGTATGTATGAAGATTATATATTATTTACTTCTTTAGTAATATTATACAATATTATGTAATTATTATATAACCTGTTGTAGTTGGAATCCAACTTTACAACAATGTCAATGTGTTTTTATATGATATCGACCAATCATTATACGATGTGCATTTATGAATATATGATGTGGTAGAATCATTATATACAGTCAACTTAATCAATTTATTATGTCAATCTTTCATTATACGATGTGCATCTATTATTATATAGAGGATATTTGTTTAGTTCAGTGTAAGATCGGAACATATTTCACCGAGTGAGCACCAAAAGGTATATTTCACGAGTGGCACAGGCACGAGTGAAATATTAACTTTTGGTGTTCACAAGGTGAAATATACTTCGATCTTACACTAAACTAAACAAATTGTCTTTTTATTATATGCAAAGAAACATTTTAAAAAGACATTAAACCTAATACTGAATGAAAAGCGCGCCAAATAATACAACGTGACGTCATTTACCCAGTACTGTGCACGCTTGTATTTCACTGAAACAACGTTAGGGGCTTAAATTCAAAACAGTGACATTATCAAAGTGGTAATTTCACTGTTTCCATTAGTGAAATTACCAGTTTTATATCACTGATATATTTCTATAAACCACCGAAAAGCGTGTAATAAATTTCTATAAACCACGGAAAACCATGTAATAAAGGATGTGCATTTATGAATATATTATGTGGTTGCATCATTATATACAGTCATCTTATCAATATATTATGTCAATCTTTCATTACATACGATGTACATCTATTGTTATACGACCGCTGCTTTACATGAAGTGCAAACATCATTATATCGTGTGCTTCAGTCATTATAGTGATGGGGTTAAATGTACCGGGTTATATCTCACTATGCACCGTTCGTGGCAACAGCGGGAAAACTTAAAGTAAAATGTATCATATATTGTTAAGCTGACTCTATGTAAAGACAATTCTTCAATATATAGTGTTGTATTGACTCTATAAAAGAATGGTTCCACATAATATATGTATTCGTAATTGCACAGCATATAATGAAAGACTGACATCATATAAGCCTTATAAGGACACATACACATCAGATATTGATATTGTTAAGTTGACTCTATATAAAGACAATTCTACATCATATACTGTTATTATGACTCTATATAAAGATGGTTTCACATAATATATTCATTAATGCACATCATATTATGAAAGTTTGACATCATATATGGACACATTTACATCATATATTGTAAAATTGACTCTATATAAAGACAATTCTACATAATATAGTGTTGTTTTGACTCTATATAAGGATGGTTCTACATAATATATTCGTAAATGGGCATCATATAATGAAAGACTGACATCATATAAGAACACATTGACATCATATATTGTTAATTTGACTCTATATAAAGATGGTTTCACATAATTTACTAAAAATGCACATCGTATAATGATAGATTGACATCATATAAGGGCGCGTTGACATCATATAATGTTAAGTTGACCTTAATTTATATAAAAATAGCTCCACATAATATATTAAAAAGATGCACATCGTATAATGATAAATTGACATCATATAAAGGCACGTTGACACTATATATTGTTCAGTTGACTACCCACATCATATATTAATGAGTGAACATTGTATAAGGAAAGGTTGACTCAAAATATTGCTATCTGGACATAACAACGTTTAGGTTTATAATTATAAGACAGTCAAGGCTTTCCATATCTGTTTACAATTCCTTATTAAGTAATTAAACATGCTTAAAAAGAAGGGACAATTGTTTGATATTCGTACAATTTTTTTCAGCAAACATAAACGTCACAGAAGGCGATTATAAATTCAATGAAATTGCACTTCGACCAAGCCCATGAAAGTTAACTAGACAGTTGTTGTTACATATCGGATATTGCTGACAGTTTCTTTTTGCTCAATTAACATGTAATATGTTATATTGAAACGTAGCCTACCTGTATAAAGATTTTACTAGGCTGGGTTCCAGTCTTTGCTTCTGTTCGGAAAATCGCCTATATATAAATCAGAAATTGTGACGTGCTCGTGTGAAATATCGCGTATGTAATGAATAAGCAAAATATCAACGCCTAAATCCCAGATTAAGATTTTAAATATAAATATGCTATTAATCGTTATGTCTCATCTTGAATTTTAAGCATTTGCAACGGAGCATTGTGGTTGTTGATTTATACGTATAAGTAAAAGTTGAATATAGTTACAAAATACTCAAGGGTGGGAGAAATAAAATCACGTGTACCGAAAAATTAAGTCAAGCTTTCCTACTTTAACTGTACTGATCAGGGGAAGTAACCGCTGGGGGAGTTTGGATTAATCTCACACGCAATGATCTCCCCTTATAGATCTAGTCTGTTTATGACGATATGATTTTTTTTTCAATTTTGATATTTCTCTAAAAAAAAATCATAGTTTTGCTTATGTGTCAGGACTGCAAGTGTTAAATGTGAACTTAAACAAAAACTTATTTCGGAAACATAAAGACAATGTAAATATTTTTATATCGCACCATTTATTTCCACAACAATAGCCGCTTTCGAAAGAGAAATCATTCAAGTAATTAACAAGTTAAATATTTATGCTGCACATCAAAGACGCCGCCAAATGATGTGAACAGTCACAGGTATTGTACAAAATCAGAATTAAAAATCGTTCTCTATTACAGTTGAATATCCGAAGCACTTATTAATGTTTTGTCCATGCTCTTGGTATGTGTCTGAAATTCTGAAATGTTTGTCTGTTGCGACAAAGATTGAAACGTCTGGTTGAAGCAAAATAAATTGGATAACAAGTGAAATTGAAATGATTGGTAAGCTTAAAACAAATTCAAGACAATATGTGCCTAGAATATGTCCATTTAAATATTGATGCGAATTGCATAATGTTCGAATGATTTTGAGGACGAACTGTCTGTTATTTATATATATATAATCAATTCTTTGTTACATTTGGTTTACTTATTCACATCTACATGAATAAACAAAAGATTGCACATTTGCCTACAATCTAGGTATTGGGTAAAAGAGAACAATCGTCGGTCACAGAATCTTTCAAAATAAGCTATTGCAAATACGAGTATGTGTGATACGTTTTGAAATAAGCGTACTTTTTCACTCAGTTAATCTGTTTTGTAACTTAAATGTTGATTATTTAAATGAATAACATGCCGCACACGTTTTGCCTGTTTTGCAAAAAATATGTCCGCTGTGTTCGTAGCGCCAAAATAATCTCCGTTGCATATTTTAGTGATACCTCTTGTTCCCTGCCCGTCAATAGATTATAGACGGGTCTCAAAGGTTTTAGAACGATCGACTTTTATATAGACTGGCTCATTGGCACGTTATTTATTACGTAGATAAAATAAGATATTTATAAAAAGAATATGATATTCAAAAATGACATTATCACTTCAGTTAAACGTTCATTGTAATCCTTTACAGCTCTGTGTTTTATTAGAAAATTTGAAAACAATTTGATTTTGTCAAAACAAAAGAAATGCACAAAATCAAGTCTAATATTTCCCCATTGCTGTAAGGACAAATGCATATCTACTAGACGGCGCGTGTCTAATAATTTCGATTCTACTCTTAACAAAAATGATTTTTTCCCAATCATATCGACTTACTTGACACCAGACCTCAAGAGATATTGTTGATAAAACAATTGTTCAACGATTTCTTTGTCATGTCCGCCATCTTGACACAATCATGTGATAAGACGTGGCGTAACCGGTGCGCGGAGTTTGGTATCAAAATGAATTGTAACCGTACTTAAATTCCAAATAAAAAGTATATTTGTCAATCTCACAAGTCATGTTCTTATCATATATATCAAGAAAACCTAATTTATTCGCATTGGAAAACAAATCTTTTTTAACGTGTATTATCATAACATGTATTACACTAGACTCGTATTAATTACATCAAACGCTGTTCATACCGACACTGCATACGTGACTTATTACACGAAAGTAGGCCAAACATTAGGCCAGTTACAGTTAATGTTTAAAAACATATAGAACTTATTTCTGCAATGCAATAAATTCCATACTTTTAAAATCTGAACTATGACTAAAATATTACTTATTTTAGCTCGTCGCATTTGTAATGGTTACGTCATATGTTGAATGTTTACGTCACATGTCTAATTATAAAATCTCAACAGTGATTTTATTGCATTGACAAACACATTCTGTCCTGTTCAACAGGAAAAAAATTGTGGGTCGTGTTAAAATCTGTAATAATTAAGCACTGCTAAGAGAATCGGCATTCATGTTTCATCGTTTGAAATTAATTGTGACGGTCAGCGCGTTTCTCTCAGAACGTAAAGCGTGAGTCATGAATGTACAATGGTGACAGTACGACAGTACGATAGTGACAGTATGACAGTACAATGGCGAAGCACAATGCTACGATGGTGATCGTACTGTCGTTTTTCGCCATCATACTGTCCTATTGTCATCATCGTAATGTAGTACTGTCAACATCATACTGTCGTATTGTCAATATCGTACTGTCGTACTGTCACCATTGTTTTGTCGTCTTCCTGTTAATTATTCGCATAATGAAACAGTTCGATGATGATAGCACGACAGTACGATGGTGACAGTACAAATGTGACAGTGCTTGGTGACCGGACGAGGGTAGCAGTACGATTATGACAATACGACAGTACGTTGGACTGTCATCACCATACTGTCGTATTGTCACCATCATAATGTCGCGCTTTGCATTGTACTTTCCTTTCTCGGATAAAACACACTGGCCCTTATGGAACACCGTAGTTTACCGAAAATACATTTTAGTTGATCTAATAATCCAGTACAAAAATTCACGGCCATATTTAACGTTTATTATTTTGTTTAGCGTTGAAAGTGCGATTGCAATATTTAGCGTTTATTGCGACATTAGGCGGCAGTCTTGTTACATTTCGTCAAGTGCGACATTCCGCGGCATTCTACAGATACAAATGCATGCACCGAGTTTAATATTTTGTGATGTAGCATAGAATCGCCCTTTTAGTTTCAGTTTTCGCATTTTTGTTTATGTAAGTTCAATTAAATTATTTGCAGCTGTTCTTTAGCTTCACTATGTATTTATATATTGCTTTAATTTTACCCATGAAATATGGTTCTATAAATCTGTCAAATATACTTCATATCTGTTAAAAACAAATATGAAATAGACATATGAAAGTAGGCGGAGTCAATATTAATATTTATTTGTAAGGATTACTTTCTGAGGTTTTTTTCCTCTGATGATAAGTAGCTTCAGGTATTTATTTTATTATAACATATTAAAATAATGTTTCGCATCATAGTTCAAGACGGCGGTGATAAAATGTGTATTGAATTGTATTACAATGTACATATATTATAAATATATTATTGTGTGCTGTTCAAATGTAATATTGAACCAAGAAAGGGTGTTGGTTAACATTATTTGTTTGTGCTGGAAAAATAAGATAAACATGTTATTTCAACGTTTTCGTGAAATATTGAGTACATTTTCACTCAACATGATATTCAATATAAAATACTCTCTTAAATTACTTGTAATTTAATTGATTACAGAGGCAAGTTTGAGTTATCAATCATAATAAATTACAATAAAATCTAAAAGTAATTGTAATTCAATCAATTACTGATCAATATAATCACCCAGGCCTGCTTTTTGATTAATTCATCAAAGGATTGCGGACGCGCTGTATGCATATTTTGATTATAGGTATAGGGCATATCCATCAGTGTATGCATACATTTGTCTCGGAGCACATTTGTCTCACAAAGTGTGACCGACGTGTTCGTAAACATTCATATTTGCGACAAATTGGAAATGAGACAGATGTGTTCGACACACAATAGAAAGGACACTCGAAGCACATTTGTCTCACATTTTCCATACAATTCTGAAAAGGTAATAATTATGCCCATCTGTGTACCGGCTACAGCCATTGTTCTGTGTTTTCTGTATTTTATTACCGTTTTTAGGTCACTTCCGGTCAGTCAAAAACATCCTGCCTCTGCATAGGATCCATATATTAAATTAAAAAATATCCTTGTTCTGCATGTCACACTGAAAATTTCTACAAGTGCAGTATCCAGAACCTAAACACTTATGCAGCAAGTCTATTCTTATCGTTATTAATTGTGACACGTTTATTTTCAATGCTTTAAATTTTATAAATGATTTATCATGGCACTAGAAATATTCTTAGCAAAAACATGGTTAGTATCTACGGTGGCATAAAGGAGACATAAAATTTTCTTATTTATTACGTGTGTCCACGATAGCTTTCCCTTACCTGGCCACGCAATACTTTTACGTACGCATGCGGATATGTATTATGTATTCCGCATTTGGACCCTGACTGGGACCCTCGCATGAATAGTTCGAAGCCCCGTCTACGTGTCGAACCTACAGCGGTTAGGGGCAAGTAGATTTTTGAAATCACTCGGCCACGGAGGCCCTAAAAGGATCTATGGAAGAAAATAAGAAGACCATTACGTTTTGTTTTCATAAGAAATATATGTATAAAAAATCGTCATTTTCCAAGAATTGCGGCTTTCAGATCCGCCATTGAAAAAGCACTTACAACATGCATGAGTTCCTAAAAATAATCCAGGTAAAGCCGTATTATGGAATATCGGGCCACTCAGAATCGGGCGAGACGAGACATTCCGATGAGACACGAAGCGAGGCACGATATTGTAACACGAGATCTCGCAATGTACGACGAGATTTCAGAAATGAATAAAATTTTACTTCTTTAGATAGGGCAAGTATGAATTTATTAATATTCAAATAATGATTTCTGAGGAAGTTAGATGCTTGTAACCCAAAGGAATTCGCGATAAATGTGAAATAATGCGTCATAAAAGCAGCAAAATGTAAACAAAGTAGTATTTTGACTTAAATACAAAATTCTAAATCACTTCAACTGTACAAACTGCAAAAAGCAGCAGATGAAAAAATGCTTCAGGTAATTAGCCAATGAGTATCTTTTTAGAGCTATAAAAGTATATCAAAAATAAAAAAAAGCTTTAAGGAATACAAATAAAAACATTTTTCAGGCATAATGGGCCTTAAAGTGATTTTATGTAGACTATAAAGGAAATACTAGCGGTATATGACCTGGAATCAATTTCTTGTCTCGCGTCGACGAACGAGATGCGAAGCGAGACGCGAGAATTCGGCGAGATGAGAAACGAGTCACGATATTGTATCATTCAGTATTAACCGATTACGGTGTTCCGTTTGGACATTAGTAACATTTTTGTCTCCATGAACAGCTGTGAACAATGGTACAAAGGTGAAAATGAGATGGTACGATGATTAAAACACGTTGGCACGATGGTGAAATCACGATGATGGGATGACACGATAGAGAAAATAATATCGCGTTTTCATCATCAAACCATCGCAGTTTCATCATATCGTTCCATCGTATTTTCACCTTCGTAACATGGTCTTTCACCATCACGTTTTAATCATCGAGCCTTCGTTGTTTCACGTTCGTACCATTGTGTTTTCACCATCGCACCATTGCGTTTTCATCAACGTACCATCGTGCCATCGCGCTGTCACCATTGTGCCATCGTGAACGGGATTTAGTATGTTTCAGTCTACGCCTTCAGGTTAAGCCAATCAATTTCTTGATAACAAGATATTACAATTAACAATTACAATTAACAGTTCACTTAAGGTTTTCATAAAGAAAGCATAAGCAAACCTATTCATGATTACACTTGACATGATGTAAAACGGCGAACCTCGATTTAAAAAAAGAATTTCGAATTCTGACGTGGGGAAATGTGTGACAAATAATTCATAAAAGATGACATGAGACTAATGTGTTTTCTTGTCCATTAAAAACACATGAGACAAATGTGCTTTCTTGTCCCTTTAAAAACTTGATCGGAGCACATTTGTCGCACAAATGAGTTTTTTGGGGTAATCATTTGAGGTCCCATTTGTCTCATGTGGGACAAATGCGACCGCATCGGTCTTACGTAAGACAAATGTGCTCCGAGACAAATGTGCTCCTACACTGCTGTGTGACAATTGCATATTGCTTTGTTTAATTGTTATTGTTATCTGAATTTCCCAATGTAATGCCTTTGAGTGTATTTCTTCTGCTTGTTGCAAATATTATGCAGCAATTGCAACTTAATGTATGTAAATCATACAATTTTTAGGGTCAAAGGAAAATGCATATTCGGTTGTAAATAGATTGTACATAACATTGAAATGCTTTTTGACGTGGTTCTTTTAACGTGGTTGACAGTACGATGGTGACAATACAACAGTGCGATGAAACAGTGCGACAGTACGATGGTGACGGTACGACTGTATGGTGGTGACTGTACAACTGTACGATGGTGACAGTACAACACTGCAATGGTGACATTACGATGGTGACAGTACGGTAGTACGATGGGGACAGCATTAATGTATGGTCGTGACAGCACGACAGTACGATGGTGACAGTACGGCAGTACGATGATGACAGCACGGCAGTACGATGTTGACAGTGACAGTACAACTGTTTGGTGGTAACCATACGACAGTACGAACATACCCCCATCGTGCTGTCCGTGCTTCGCCACCAAATACTGTCATACATGAAACCATAGTAGCTGTCCAAGTTTCGCGCTTTTCGTCTAGAGATAACGCGCTTTGGCTCTTAATTGAACACCGTAATATCGTGTCAATCACGGACATTGAATTGACTTGACATTAAAGTATGAGGGAAATTAGATTTCACAAAACTATTTTTGATAATTACCTTATATTTACCTGAATATAAGCTCATGAATCACTACGTTCTTTCATTAAAAGTGAATTTTATTTCTGTAAACTAATCGCGATATCTTTGTCATAATAAAAATTTGCCGAATATCATTCGTAACAGTGTTTATGTAGACAATATTTATCAACACGTAAGTTGTTTACTGCCACTTCCAAAAGCCTTGTTTTTGCCGACATTGCTGGTGCTTCATGTAAGCGGTTGGTGTTCATTTGAAAGTTTACCCGTGAGACACCTAGCTTAGATTTATTTTCTTTACTGCGGTATTTGAACAATATTCTCAATTATATAGGCACTATGCAAAAGTTATAATTTCTTGACATTTTAATTCTTTCCTTGATTTCGTCAAGAAAGGTTGATTTGCCTAGAAAAATGGAAACGTTTCGGTCCACAGACCACAATATTTTAGTATAATCTATAATATATGTTATTTTTATTACATGATTGTATGAAAACGATTTGTGATGTGACCTGTGTCTGTGAATTCGTCAAACAAGCCACAATAATAGATCTATAAACAATAGCCAGATTTCTGCCGTTGATCTTCGTTATTTCACAAATTTTTCCGAGAGTTTCAATTCACAGTATAAAATCATAAATGACATGAACTTATTGTGTAGATGGGAGAATTTTACCACTAAAAACGAAATATTTACTTCGCCAAGACTTTAGTAATTACTATTTACCGTAAAACCGGGAAAGCACCGAAGGTCTTTTTTTTCTTCCACAATAATCTACCGTATATAATAATTTGGGCTAGAATCTTAAATTCTAAACTGGTTCCCTACGAAGTTTACATTAATTGTAATGAGGATTATACTAAGTTTATGCATTATGTTTATATTCCTCTATTCCTGAAATTTAAACATATTTCTATCGTAAATGTTGTTCATGGTTACTTTCTGGAATATTCAAGTTAACCAACAGCAATGTGGCAGCAAACAAGAATATTGTTGAATTAACACGAATATTTGATGAATAATAAGGCGATACATACAAATTAAGAAACATAAAAGACATAAGTAGTTGTTAACTAATAATACTAATCTTAAATATAAACATTTCAAGATCACAAAGGCACAGAAATGGTAAATCACGGACTCTAAATGCGCAAATAAGGTTTTTGTTAGTGAGTCTAATATGGGAATGAATTGTTACAACACGTAAAACAAATGACTTATACAAATAATATAGACGACTTTAATAAAGTTGTCAATAACTAGGAGGCATATGAAAGTAGATTACATAAAGTTGTGGCAAGTTGGATATAACGGTATGCATAGCTTCTGTTTGACAGTTGGACAAAACAGTACGTATAGCTTCTGTTGGCAAGTTGGATATAACTGTATGCATAGCTTCTGTTGGCAAGTTGGATAAATCAGTATATATAACTTATGTTCACAAGTTGAATTTAACAGTATATATAGTGTCTGTTGGCAAGTTGGATATCACAGTATGTATAGTTTCTGTTGGCACGTTTGATTAAACAGTACGTATAGTTTTTGTCGGCAATTTGGATAAAGCAGTATGTTTAGCTTCTGTTGGCAAGTTGGATAAAGCAGTATTTTAGCTTCGGTTGGCAAGTTGGATATAACGGTAGGTATAGCTTCTGTTGGCAAGTTTGATTTAGAAATATGTATTGTTTCTGTCGGCAAGTTGAAGTTAAAGCTGCATGCCTCAAGATGATCCTAATTATTTCAAGAAAATAAAACGTGGAAAAACCATACTAAAACTTAAACGAAAGGAAACAAATTAAAGATTCTAGTGATAATTTATATCTTGTGTGCAATTAATGACTGTATTTTGCAGTATTTATCACCACATTTCTACTGCGTTACTAACGCAGTAGGGGCTATTTAGGAATATTTTGACCTCTTTTTGGTAATTTATGTGGAATTTTAGTGCCGATTGTAATGTGTCAAGTACTTTCTTTGTTCATTTCACAATATTTTACCTTTAAATACATTTTTTTTTAAAATTTTCATGAAAACTAGGATGAATCTGGAGGCGTGTTGCTTTTAACAGTACGTATAGCTTCTGTTGGCAAGTTTGATTAAGCAATACGTATAGTTTATGTCGGCAAATTCAATTTAACAGTACGTATAGCTTCTGTTGGCAGGTTTGATTAAGCAGTACGTATAGTTTCTGTCGGCAAGTTGGACATAACAGTACGTATAGTTTCTGTTGGCAGGTTTGATATAACAGTACGCATAGTTTCTGTCGGCACGTTGGACATAACAGTACGTATAGCTTCTGTTGGTAGGTTTGATATAACAGTAGGTATAGCTTCTGTTGGAAAGTTGAATTAAACAGTATTCATAGCCTCTGTTGGCAACTTGGATAAACAGTATGTATAATATCTGTTGTTAAGTTGGATAAAAACAGTAAGTATAACTTCTGGAAGAAAGTTGGATAAAACTTTAAATATAACTTCTGGTAGCAAGGTGGATAAAACAGTACATATAACTGTTGCTGGCAAGTTGAATATAGCAGTATGTTCGCTTCTGTTGGCAAGTTGGATATAACAGTATGTAAAGATTCTGTGGGCAAGTTGAATAAAGCATAGTGTACAGCTTCTGTTGTCATAAAGCAGTATGATAAAGCAGTATATGGCAAGTTGGTTATAACAGTATGTATAGCTTCTGGTGGCAAGTTTGATTTAGCAGTACGTATAGTTTATGTCGGCAAGTTGGATATAACAGTATGTATAGTTTCTGTTGGCAAGTTGGTTAAACAGTATGTATAGCAGTATGTATAGCTTCTGGTGGCAAGTTTGATTTAGCAGTTCTATACGTATAGTTTATGTTGGCAAGTTGGATATAACAGTATGTATAGTTTCTGTTGGCAAGTTGGTTAAACAGTATGTATAGCTTCTGTTGGCAAGTTGGATATAACAGTATGTAAAGCTTGTGTTTTTCAAAATTTTCATGAAAACTAGGATGAATCTGGAGGCGTGTTGCTTTTAACAGTACGTATAGCTTCTGTTGGCAAGTTTGATTAAGCAATACGTATAGTTTATGTCGGCAAATTCAATTTAACAGTACGTATAGCTTCTGTTGGCAGGTTTGATTAAGCAGTACGTATAGTTTCTGTTGGCAGGTTTGATATAACAGTACGCATAGTTTCTGTCGGCACGTTGGACATAACAGTACGTATAGCTTCTGTTGGTAGGTTTGATATAACAGTAGGTATAGCTTCTGTTGGAAAGTTGAATTAAACAGTATTCATAGCCTCTGTTGGCACTTGGATAAACAGTATGTATAATATCTGTTGTTAAGTTGGATAAAAACAGTAAAGTATAACTTCTGGAAGAAAGTTGGATAAAACTTTAAATATAACTTCTGGTAGCCAAGGTGGATAAACAGTACATATAACTGTGTGTTGGCAAGTTGAATATAGCAGTATGTATAGCTTCTGTTGGCAAGTTGGATATAACAGTATGTAAAGATTCTGTGGGCAAGTTGAATAAAAGCATAGTGTACAGCTTCTGTTGTCATAAAGCAGTATGATAAAGCAGTATATGGCAAGTTGGTTATAACAGTATGTATAGCTTCTGGTGGCAAGTTTGATTTAGCAGTACGTATAGTTTATGTCGGCAAGTTGGATATAACAGTATGTATAGTTTCTGTTGGCAAGTTGGTTAAACAGTATGTATAGCAGTATGTATAGCTTCTGGTGGCAAGTTTGATTTAGCAGTTCTATACGTATAGTTTATGTTGGCAAGTTGGATATAACAGTATGTATAGTTTCTGTTGGCAAGTTGGTTAAACAGTATGTATAGCTTCTGTTGGCAAGTTGGATATAACAGTATGTAAAGCTTGTGTTGGCAAGTTTGATATAACAGTATGTATAGCTTCTGTAGGCAAGTTGGATTAGGCAGTACGTATAGCTTCTGTTGACAATTGGATATAACAGAATGTATAGTTTCTGTCGGCAAGTTTGATATAACAGTATGTAAAGTTTCTGTCGGCAAGTTGATATAACAGTATGTATAGCTTCTGTTGGCAAGTTGGATATAACAGTATGTATAGCTTCTGGTGGCAAGTAGGATATATCAGTATATATAGCTTCTGTCGGTACACTGTATATAACGGTATGTATAGCTTCTGTCGGTAAGTTGGATATAACAGTATGTATAGCCTCTGTCGGCAAACTGGATATAACAGTATGTATAGCATCTGTTGGCAAGTTGGATATTGCAGTATGCATAGCTTCTGTCGGCAAGTTGGATATAACAGTATGTACAGCTTCTGTCGGCAAGTTGGATATAACAGTATGTATAGCTTCTGTCGGCAAGTTGAATAAAGCAGTACATATAGCTTCTAGTGGCAAGTTGGATATAACAGTATGTATAGCTTCTGTCGGCAAGCTAGATATAACAGTATGTATAGCTTCTGTCGGCAAGCTTGATATAACGGTATGTATAGCTTCTGTCGGCAAGTTGGATATAACAGTATGTATAGCTTCTGTCGGCAAGTTGGATATAACAGTATGTATAGCTTCTGTCGGCAAACTGGATATAACAGTATGTAAAGCTTCTGTTGGCAAGTTGGATATAACAGTATGTATAGCTTCTGTCGGCAAGTTGGATATAACAGTATGTATAGCTTCTGTCGGCAAGTTGGATATAACAGTATGTATAGTTTCTGTCGGCAAGTTGGATATAACAGTATGTATAGCTTCTGATGGCAAGTTTGATAAAGCAGTACGTAAAGTTTCTTTCGGCAAGTTTAATTTAACAGTACGTATAGCTCTTAGTTAGATATCAGGTATATAATTTGTGCCTTTAATTTGAATATTACGGTAAGTATAGTTTGATATAGCAATGTTTTCCTTTCAGTTTAATCCAAAATACCAAAATATAGTCGATTTTGTTAATTTCACCTTAAATCTCATTTTCACTTGGATAACGCTGATGTTATATTTAAATATAAATAATTCAAGCATGTGATTTAATGACATGTTATAACCCCATAAAATGAAATAAAATGGCCGCAATTTTTTTCTTGATTCATTCTTATTTTCAACGTTAAACCCCCGATAGGACATTAATTGCTTCTCTGAAGTAACTATGAAACTCATAAAATGTAGGTGTTTGCAACCTGGTGTGCTATCGCGTATAAACTACCTTTTTGTGGAATAGTCAAAAAGTGAACATCCGTTTTCAACGGAAGTAATTGCAATGTAAATAATTTTGTGTCAAACTGGAACATGCAGACGATTTGAGCATGCAACAAAGGACTATTTAACAATTTTAATCAGTGAAACGTTACAGATATGGGGAACAGACAAAGGATATTATCGTTATTTTGTCAAAAACCATGCTAAGAATATTCTGGAAACAGAAGGATCAGATTTCACAGATCATAACCGTATAAATGGGTTAGTGTTTTGTCTTCTAAACAAAAACCTAGCTTATTGTATGTTTATGATTTGTAGATATCATCACTTGCTTAAAGTGAAAAAGAAAAAGAAAACTTCTCAAGTTGACCTAAAGTACACTTAAAACCTAAAATGTTAGGACAGTTTAGTAATTGTTACTCTTGGTTTATTTTTGTTACAGTAGATTTACTTGTCAATTTCAGATCAACACAGTATTTTTGTTCGGGGTAATAAAGTAAATAACACATGGGTTTGTGAGTAACAGTAAAAATATCATCCCTCGCAAAAAAACTGTTACCCTCGGCTACGCCTCGGGTAACAGTATTTTCCTCGGGATGATATTTTCACTGTTACCCACAAACCCATGTGTTATTTATATAATGTTGATCAAGGGAAGTAACGACTCTTGTTATATTTCATGTTTACATGGAATTGTTTGCCCTTGAAACAAATATAACACTTTCAGGAATTATTTAAGAATTATTTGATCGCTTTGTGCGAACAAACAAATCATTTACATGACAAATGAAATTCATGATATTGTATGAATTCGTTTTCGCAGATGACGCTGTAAATTGTGTTGAAACGGCAATTGAGTTACAATTTAATTCTATTTCGGATTATTACAGTCATACAGACATGACTATCAATAAGTAAAAAAACAACAAATTAACGTGTTCATCAACGGCGGTCCGTAACGAACGATGGAGTGCATACAAATATACGTACTCTGCTATATGTTTTAGCTCTGTGACTAGCTAAATAAAAAAGAAATGCACGTTTGTCTTGTTACCTGCACCAAGAAACATGCTTGATGATTTTAAAAGCCATTAAACCTTATTAATCATGGAGAGAGGCTAAGAAGTGTTGGACCACCACACTAAATACCATATTCCGGTATAGACCGGACAAAACGCTTGATGATCAAGCTTATCGCGTACCGAAATACATTTTAAAACGTCTATTTCAACAATTCACATACCATTGAGAATGAAAAAATGTTAGAATCGGCCAAGAAAGCGATATTTTCTACTTAGTGATGATTAGTCCTAACGCATTTTTATAGACAGTTTGACATATTTTGAGCTCTGTGTATGTGATGTAAGTTTACTTTATAACCTACCTTAACTTGTATCTGAGAGTGTAATATGAATTATTTAACTCAAAATGTCGGACGATTACCTGTAGAAAACATCTATTCCAACAGAATCGAAAATATATTATTTAATAAATTTACAGAAATTAAAATGGATTTCCATACATAAAAGCATGACCACTGTGACATATTTGTCACTTTAGGCAAGACATTGTCAATTCGTAAAGGACATTGCTTACCTTACAGGCCAAAGTCCTGCCGTACGTCAGGACCAAACACACTATACGCTAGCTGAATAACATTTTAATGTTAAAAAGTTTCACTACGGTGTCCGGTTTGGGCCATCGCGAAGCAGACATAACTCAAACAACGAAAATAAAACAAAACCGAAGATAAAGTGTAAAAATAACGACACCACAATGGTGAATAAACGATAATATTTCGCGTTTTTACCATCGCACTGTCGACATTTCCCCATTATGGTTTCGTTTTTTTCTTCTGTTTATTGTTTTATTTTATCTATTTTATTTATTCAGTTTTGACTTTTGAATAGCTAGTAAAAAGCGATCCCTCGGAAGCATTAACAACAACAAAATTACATGAAAATTGCAGAAACGGTTTGTTTGAGTCTGAACATAAGAGCTTATGAAAAAGTGCAACATCCTTCACATCCTCTAGCACCGGCTTATTAAAACAGTCGGCATCTCCTTCAACTACAACAAATTCATATTTTGATGTAATAAGAAAGCTAAAATATATACATTTAAAGTTACACGAGGTATAATGTAAGTTCTTTAGTTCGATACAATTGTAATAAAGGTAAGTCGATAGCGTGTACTTTAAACTTTGGGAGATGTTGTCATATGTTAAATGGGGTATCGCCGTTTTATGTCGCACTTGACATTAAATGTCGCAAGGCTGACGCTTAATTTCGGTGGCACAGAGGTGACATTCGTGAGTTTTTATTTATCTCGTGCGCACTAGATACTATGTTTTGGCCACGAGTTTTTAAGTCGTGGGCACGAGATACTATGTCGTGACCACGAGTTACTAAGTCGTGGGAACGAGATAATTAAGTGGTGCACACGAGATAATATGTCGTTGCTACGAGTCACTACGAGTCTGCTAACGAGATAATTAATGAATAAAAACGGATTGAATCCCTTTTTATCAGCGTATATTTTTCATTTTCTATGCCACCAGAAATTTAGTTAATGTCACGTGCCTAGAAAATCGAAATTATACGGTAAAATATGCATTGTTGTACTTATAAACGTCGACAAAAAGACAAAATCACGCTCAAAACGGTGGTGAAGTCATCATTTTCTCGAATGATATTGAACAGTAAGCAATTTCGTGGAAATAATTCTCATAAGGGATAACGAATCATGTCTACGCAGCCAATTACGGCTATTCCCTTTTTCCAGTTTGATTAATTATAAAAAATATATTGGCTAGTATACTTACCGCGTTTGAAATCCTGTTATGTATCCGCCATTTATTGAACAATTCTGCGTAACTTATTGCACGAATTGTGCGTTATTTTCACATTCCGGCGTTACTGGATATACACGGTGATATATGTGCATGTATAATATAGCCTCTCTTAAATATTTAATACGGAGATAGACTAAATACGGAGGAAATCAAAATTGGATTTGAACTTACCACTTCAAACAGCTATGTCATATACAGTGTATTCTTATTAAAAGAGATTAGATATTTGTAGAGGTGCCGGTGGCAGAGTTGTTAAGGTGGTTGACATCAAATCACACTCTCACACCACAGCGAGTGAGAAATCTATCAAGCTAGCTTATGGAACGTTGGTAGTGTACAGCGGGGGACCTGAGGTTTTCCTTCACCAGTAAAGCTGGGAAGTTGCCATATGAACGATCTATACTGGTGTGTTGGTGCGACGTTAAACCCATTAAAAAAAGATATTAGTAGATTCTATACTGTTTTGTGTTATTTCAAATAAGACTGAATATATATGTCGTGTTGTTTATTTATAACCATTATCACTTGTTCTGTTGTGAATTGTCTGTCTTCGAGAAAAGGGAAAAATAATAATTAGGAAAAATATATCAATTTTGAGAAGAATAATGCATTTTGTTTCTAGTTCAAAAGCGCGGGGATATAATCATGAAGTCCGATATGCCTTCGTCATTAATTATAAAGCATTTGAACAGCCGTGCATTATTATACTATAATGCAAGAACAAAATAATATATCTATTTTCATTAAAATAAAAAAAATGATAAAAAATTGTTGAACTACATCATGTACATTGAGCGTAAAAGCATTTAACTGACTTCATTTGGTTAATGACGTCATATTTGACATTGTATGATGTATAAGCTTTCGTTTTTATGTTAAAATTTATGCTGTGCATATACCGTGTGATAATCATGTCTTTTTAATAGGGTAATAGTGTGAAGCGTATAAGAATAACCATTTGACGCGCATCAATTGATGTAAAGATCCAATTAACCATTAATTTGGAGATAATTCAACTGCATATTTTTCTCGTGCATTATCGTTAAGAGATTGTACTTGTTTATTCGTTACGTATGTTGTATGTTTGATTTTTATTTTTTCTTAATTTCCTAACAACAGTTTTTACTCAATTATCTTCGGAGTTTAAAATGTATTAATCTATATTATAATTATATATGTTGCTGGAACGTCGCGATATGACCTATACTGTGTCGATGTGACGTAAAACCCAAAACAAACAAAACATATTTTTGTTTTGCTTTATATCAGAAAAAAATACATATCTGAAAAAAATATGTTTGAATTTTTCCTTTGAACGGAAGTTTGTATGCATAGAATCATTGCGAAACGGTAAAACCTTGAAAACGGTTCTAATTACGAATTTAGTCTAACTGCTGAGCTCAGACTAAAGATGTGCTGAAGGGCATTAATGTTGCCGGCATTCACCACTACCGTTCTAAAACAGGCTCAAACAAACTGATCCTGCAATATTTCCATTTTTTCTCATTTTGACATTTAATATTATAAACATTCTTAAGTTAAATGCATAATTATAACAATTGATTAAAACTTAACATTTTTTCAACTTACTATCAAGAAAATCCGTCTTATAAGATATATAGAATAAGCCCTTTGTTGTTTTTTTTTCGGGGCATTTAGTAATAGGAGAAAATAAAACATTTGCGAAGGGTTATTATCTCTGCACTGACTAATTATGACAGAAGTCCGCCTACGGAAATGGTATGTAGATATAACTCATTCAAGGTTTATTATACCTCTAGTCCCAGTCCGAGGGGTAATGCGGGTGAAAGTTTGAGAATTAGACCGATTTTTACCTTCTTTGCACTGTTGCGTAAATGCGATAGCCTTAAGCTTTTTTCGCGCCATTTAATGATATTTTCGCGCCATATGAGTTAATAATCTTTAAATAGATCTAATGACAGGGGTTGTCTCTTCATATGAATAGTCATTAAATTATGCAGTTGGGCCCAGTTCATGTTTCCGATATAATTCTTCTCTTTACCACAAGAAATACAAAATGAGAAATTCAAGGAGAGCCCGGATCGAGCCAACGCAGAAAAGAGAAGAACGGCCAAGTAACTTGAATAATTACCCGGTAAGGAAATTGGAGATTGAGTTGGAAATTGAGCTACCAACAATCTCACGCACCCACGAAGGTCCAACAATATTGATGGACCGGAACATTGGACCAAACATGTTCCGTGCCAAACAAGATCAAATTGGACAACAGGGAGGCATACTTACCTTAAGAATTGTGGGAGAGATGTCAATCACGAGGACGAATCTCAAACAAACCGATGGGCAGAGTAAAAATGCCAGTTTTGCCCTAAAGTAATGTTTGAAAGCTTTATAAGGGATTAATGATAAACAAAAATCCATTTATCAAAACACAACACACAATATACTGGAAAATAACCTTTACGCCAGAAACAGAACAAATGAACGGAAAAATAACACACCGGTATAGGGAATGGGGAACCAAACTTTAACAATAAGAAGACTACAATACGCTGAGGCAAATGGTATATATACACGTCATGGAAAACCCACCGATAAGACTGCAGAAAAATTATGCGACGAAAGAAATTTACCAACAAGTACACGTTTAAAATTCAGTTCAATCAACAGCTATAAAAAGGAGTGGACAACAGAGGAGATTTCAAGAAAATTACTCTTTGGAGAAACCCCGATGAGTTTCATAGATTTGAGTACAGCAAACAATCAGGACAGGGACGGGGTTTGATCAAACATGACCATTCAAGCAGACTATACACAAATAATGTCAAAGAAAACAGAAAAGTAGAACGCCTCCAAACATTCCAATATAGAGAGGGCTCAAAATAAAGGATATTATGATTAGAAGGCCTTTAACATCAAACAAATCGCGCGGGCAAACAAGGTACAATAGATAACTTTCGACAAATCCTTTTTTGTACAGAGACCAACTGCAGAACAAAAGACTCAGGTTTAATGATAATCCAAATCAAACAGAAATTAAATATAAAAGGTAATAAATATTCAACTAAACAACTCTCTGAAACCCACAAAATAAATATCTTAAGTAAAAGGACTTAAGTTTACCCAACTCCAACTAAAAGCAGCACTGAAGAAATAAATAATGATATAAAGGAATTTAATAGGAGACTCCGATTAGCAGAATACTTTAACGGAACAGATGATGAAAATGACACTTCACTTGTCAGAAATAAAAGTAACTTTATACCACCTAAGAACAGGAACTCATCCTTAGAAAAAATTTATAGATTAATTTAAGTAATTATCCGAAAAATCAAACAAGAAACAATACAGTAAATTCAAATATTTCAAAAATCTGAGAAGACAGCTATTGAACAATTGGCAAATGATCCTGATATAGTCATTAAAGAAGCTGATAAAGGGGGAGCAGTAGTAATCATGGACTGCTCTCATTACATTAAATGATTGAATATAAAACTCAACGATACACAGTATTATGAATATTTGGACACAGATCCTAATCATAAAGACAAGTTAAGTTACAGAAAAACTTATTGATCGATTTCAGACCTGTTTCACACACAAAGAATATGATTATACTAAAAATGTTGAAGTAACACAAAGAAACTTTTATGGTTAACCTAAAATTCATAAAAGTAAACAGATAAATGAGAAGTGTTCGATACAACAATCATCAACAATAATTAATATTGCAAATGTCACCGATTTTAAAGTAAGGCCTATCGTGGCAGGTCCTAGCTGCCAATCTCATAGATTAAGCAACCTTTTAGACATTCTTCTACGACCATTAACCAAATTTGTAAGAAGCAACATAAAAGACAGCACATATTTTTTTTACTCATTGCCAGGTACTGTGGAAAAGAATATCATCTTAACCAGTTTTGATGTTGAATTTTTATACTCAAACATTTCGCATGAACTAGGCCTTAAATCAATAGAATATAGGGTTGAAAATCATACGGACGTGATACATACTAGATTTACAAAGAATTTCGTCATTTCAGCCACATAATTCATCTTGAAAAATAATACATTCTACTTTAACTATAAGTTTTTTTCAGACAAATAAAAGGCACTGGCCATGGGCACAAAATTTGCTCCAGTGTATGCAACACTTGTATTAGGCTATGTGGAGGAGGAACTGCTTTATCCCAAAATTTATAATACCGAAATTTAAAATTTATATCATGAATTACTGGAAACGCTTTTCTAGACGATATGTTTATTTTATGGCCTAAATCTAAGCACGAATTGAATTGCTTTAACATTCTACTGAAATAATCTTCATAAAGATTTGAAATTTCACAATGGAAAACAGTAAAAATAATTGCCGTTTCTGGATGTTTTTAGTTAAATTAAATGGTGACCAAATAGAAAACAGATATCTACTATTAACCTACTGACAGTAAACAATATCTTTTTATTCAACTCTTGTCATCCAAAACACACAAAAACAAAACATCCATTTCTCACTAGGCTAGACGACTTTGTACAATTATATCAAATAGAGACATTTTACATCTCAGATAAAATGAATTAAACAAATTCCTGGCTTCTGTAAAAATATCCTCAGAAACTTATAGAAAACGGCATCCAGAGAGCTTTAGCAATAGAACATTCCGAACTACGGAAGACAAACTAAAGACGGACGAAAAAATCATACCATACGTGTCAACACATAAATCCAAGGAATATTGAATTTTTCACAGTAATACAAGAAAATCTACCAATTTTACAAAGTGAATGAAATAATGAAAGGAATTATTGACAGAAGCCACATAATTAAAAGTAAAAGACAACCGGCTAATCTGAAAAACCTTTTGACCAGGCCACGATTTTCTTCAACACTGAGAAAGAAAAAAAATAATAAGATGCAGCAGTTTAAAATGTGTGCAAACACTTGATAGAAGGAAATACATACAATTTCAAGAATGGCAGCGAATTTAAAGTAAAATTAGTTGATGCATTGAAATTTAATGGTTGTTCCAAAGATTATATTGGAGAAACCTCAAATTTAAGAAATCGAGTAACATAACACAACCAACATATACGAAATCCAGACAATGCATTATTACCAGTCAGTCGACACATTGCCATTTGCGCAAAAAACATAACTCCAAAGTTTAACGTATAATGCCAATCTACAAAATGCGAGAACAAGACACATTCAATGAAGAATGAAAAAAAACAGTTTTAATAAACGTTTTTAAACCAAATTGAATTCAAAATAACTTTGATATATATATATAACAATAATCATTATAGCTTATTATTATGTCTCTTTAAAAGTTATAAGAGTAACGTCCTTTACACAGTTTTTTTGACGCCCGTTACCGAAGCGACGTTTATTAACATCATTATCTTGAAGATCCCTTTAAACGGGTGAAACGCGGTTGATATTTCTCTTCAATTAATTTATTACAGTTTGTTAAAAAACAATTGCAATGTAAAGACTGGAAAAGGCATCACTTCATTCTTTTTTCCCGCTATTTTTTCCGTATTGTTTCTAAACTTTACATTTGGGATTTGTCCTGTTTTATGTAGAATATCGTGGAGAAATTAATAACACTGTTATCATGTTATATAGAAAACAAATGAGGCCGTGTCATGAAGACAAAACAAACATAGTGGGTTTGCGACCAGAATGGATCCAGACCAGCCTGCGCATTCGCGCAGTCTGATCAGGATCCATGTTGTTCGCTAATCAGTTTCCACTACTTGTAATAGGGTTGATAAGCGTTTTAGCATGAAATCTTGATCAGACTGCGCCCTGGATAATGCAGGTTTGGGGTCCCCGCATACGCATTTCGTTGTTTTGTCATGAACGCGGCTCAAACCATTCTTTATAAATTTATATAAATTTATTTGGTAGTGTAAAATTGTTCAAAATGAAATTGTAGACAATATTGCATTTGAACCAATAGCATGATTTAGTGCTAAGGGCTTTATAAAGACTATTGCCCAATTCCCTTAAAATGATTGACCAGAACAAAATATTCGATTTAAAAGTTCTGTCACTTAAATGTTTATGAACAGCATTGTCTTGGTACAAAGTCAGTACTGGTAAATAATATCTAGGAACACTGCAAAGGTTATAAAAAACATAGTTACTTTGATTTGAAAATTAAATTAAATATAACTGAATGAAGTGTAAAATGAACAAAAACAGCCTAAACATGTGTTAATGTGATTGATGTGTTCTTCATTTTTTGTTCTTTTAACGAAATGAAACATATTTGACTTTTTTTTTTCTATCTATTAAAAAAAACATAAAAATAATTACATTACTGATAGTCAGAAATGTTTTAATTAACATGCTGCGCCAATATTGTTTAATTAAAAAAAACGGTTTGAATCCGTGTGACAGTGTTACTTACATAATTCTTTACAAGTAGAAATTTATTTTTATTCATATAACATATATTTTTTCAACATAAAAGTGTTATATAATCTTTATATAGTTCAAATCCTGTGTGGTGTAAAGTGTTTTAAGTAACTGAACGTTAAGTTAGCCAAAAGTATTATTGACAAGTATAAATTAAAGTTACTACATATGTAACAGAGTTTGCATACAAATACTAATAAGTTATAGCGCATGTAAAAAACAAATGTTCTTAAAGGAAGTAGAACGATATTGATTACCGTTGCATTATATCATTATTGCTAGCAATTAAACGGCAAATTTTTTTATATTTCTAAGATGGACATAGCCGTTTTATATGTAAACTAAGCATTTTTGTTGTCGTGTTTATGGATACTATAAGGGGTAAAATTTCTAAAGTTATGGCCATTTTTTTAAATGTTGCATAATACAAATTACTTGCCAGCATTTTAAATTGTTTTTGGATATAATTGTCATTAGTGTTTCGAATTCTGCATAGTAGGCCATCTACAAAATATGGTTTAAAAACATGTATGTAAATTGAATATTAATTAGAAATGATATTATATTGTAGAAACAAATTCACTGGACAATTTCGATATTTTCTATTTTCTCTTGGAATATTATCGTGCCTTCCCTTTTTTATCTCCAGATTGTGAGTTGACAGTCTAAATTTGGTTAAAATATTTGTAATGATTATAATTGCTTGGTCATTTCAATAAGTGCATTGATGCAAATCTTAACACTAATTTGGGATTTGTATATATAATAACAAATAAGTACCTTAAAATATTTATACAGTTTTCATTTATCATCTATTCTTTTAATTACTTTATTAATTTTTTAATTTTCATATTTATATATACGTCAGGCTTGTTTTATTATTATATTTTTTCAGAAGTAAAAAGATGGTCTCTTTTTTAACAAAAAAGGTTTTAAAAAATTTTCCCGTTGCCTCTTTTTAAAAAAAAAGACACACCGTTGGCCTTTTTCTATATCAGAAACCCGGGAAATAAACCCCCAATTTTCTCTCAAAATCGGGGCGGGGGAAAAAAAGATAAAAAAATTTTAAAAATCAAATCGTTTTTCGGGGGATATTCAAAAAATTTTTAAAAAAACGGAAAAATCGAGAAATATAAAGTACTCGCTGATGTTTTGGGCCTTTTAAAAATTGCATTTTTAAAGTTTTTTCTGGCTAATTTTTGTTTGGGGTCAAGCTCATTGCCCGGATTTAAGCTTAAATGAAATTATGTTTTAAAGGGTGATTTTAGGGCCCGTTGCAAGAAAAATTTGGGTTTTTAATTCCTTTTTCTTATTGCGAAAAATTTGGACCCAATTTTTTTGTTCTATAAAATGAGCTTTATATTTTTAAAAAAATTGTTTTTTAAAAATTTTGGGGGCCTAGAAGAAAAAGCCTTTTTAAAGATTTTTTCCTGCTTTAAAAATTTTTTAAAGAATGAGAAATGCCTTATTTTTTACTTTTTTATGGCCTTTGAAAAATTTGGGCTCACCCCGACAAAAAAAATGTTTCAGATTTTCCCCGATCGGGTTTCCCCCCCCCGGAAAGACCAAAAAAAAAGTGTAATTTTTGGGCCAAAACCCCGCGACCAAAGGAAATTTTGGTGTTTTGGATTTTAAAAAATTTATGTCAATTAGGAAAAAGGGTAGAACTAACACAACTTAGTGCAGTCTCGGCAGTCACACTTATAACAAGGATATTACAGAGATGGAAGTACCACCCGAATGAAGATGCATTAGTTAGTGACGCCAAACAGTTCATAGAGACAATCATTCAGAGTGAAAACCACGAACTTGCTTCTGTGCCTCTACTTTTAATATATACAACCTGTTTATGGTGCGAGGGTGTTCAAATAGGAGATTCAAAATGTGAGCTTTATATAAATATAGTCGAGCTCCTTTTATCGAGAACGATTCAGATCCACGGTGAGCTTCCACAATCACCGGAACTTTCTTCCAGTGACATCCCAAAATGCTTTGCTGAATATGATAACTGTACGAAAAACTATTCACTCATGATGCATATAGGGAAATTAGCCTATTATACACTATTCAATGAAACAAAAGAAAACACGCTGGTATTTTTGAATGGATTCAAAAATTCTAGAAAAATTATCTCCACAAGACATGAATGGAATTCCACCCTTCAATCGGAAAGTTTTGTCAGAAAGTACATTTTTAAAACCCGCGAGGGAAAAAAGTTTTAAATAAAGGGATCCTTTTTTTTCCCACAAAACAGTTTCAAGAAACTTTGCCCCCCATATTTTTTTAAGTTCTTTTAAAAAATGAAAGCTTTTAGAAAACTGTTGTTTTTGGGAAAAATTTTTAGAAAAAGTTCAAAGGGGCATTTTTTGGACATGTCAAAACTTTGGTTGGAAATTTATAGTTTAAAAAAGAAATTGCTGACCTGGGTTTTGTTTCAATATTTTTTAAAAGATTTTTTTTTGTCTGTTTATTTAAAAAAAGGGCAAAAGGGTAACACCGACTATAGAACCGGGAAAAGGTCGTGATTTTTTTTTTTTAAAATAAACCATTTTTTCGGGAAATCAGGGGAAAAAGTTTTTATTGTTTTTTTTAACCCCCCAAATGCCTGAAAGTGAAAAAAATTTTAATTTTTGTTTTAAAAAGATTTTTTTCCCTTGGGGCTTGTACACCGGGAAAACAGTGGAGCCGTTACAAACGTTTGTTAAAACAAAATTAAAACCAAACATAAAATCACTTTGTATAGAAACCTTCAATACTTCCAGCAGTTTACGTGAAATTATAGATTTATTCTCTCTCACAGATCTCAGTCATATACAGAAACTTTACTATCGTGGTGACAGCAGGGACACGGAGGCTGAGATAAATCGGATATTGTTTTCCAGTCTACACGTCGTTACTTTACGGTTTTGATAAATGGACAAATGATGAAGAAAATCTGAGTGAAAACTTTGGCGCGATGTCAAAACTTACAATATTTATATATTAGCGACTTCAAATGCTATCTCACAAAAAATACTGGAAACAATTTTCAATTTTATCTCCGGTCAAAAATCAATGAAAAAGTTTAACATTGGTGGAGTTAAACTGTAAAGACCATGGCGACCATGATTGTAAGAGATGGAACTTGGACTTTTTTCTCAACATTCAACTCTTTCAATGTTAGACTTGCGGGAGTTACCTGGGAGGCTAAAATTAAATATATCAACACCGTCATTAGTTTATGTTAAGTTGTTGGGAATCAATCTAGATGAAAGTTCATTGTTACTGTCACGTGACATGGGGAATATTAAACGTGTGGAGTTGTGGGGGATAGAAATGTCTGCAGGAAGTTTACAGATCTTTATTTCCGTGCTTAAAAATCTGCCGCAGTCAGTTACAGTAGAGATGAAAGCCATTAAACCGGAAACAGAATATGACCGTGTTAGAGAAAATATTTGGAGATCACAAACTTTTCATGTGATAGCAGACGACTGGTGGCAGACAATAGAGTTTAAAACTATAAAACCAAGCAAAGAATAGACAAGAAAAAACATTGTGAAATAAATTAAAGAAGTTACTTCAACAATTTAAATAAACAAAACAATTTAAATATGGACATTAAGAATCAAAATGGCGGTTCTTCGAACTAGATTATAGTCTTCAACAAGGTTAGCTTTTAAAAAAGCTAGTAGCGACTCGCTTCGTAATTTTTTTCAAGGGGTGTGTTTAAATGTAAAAATGACAGTTCTGTTAGCTGAAGAGACTTCAGCGAACATCAAAATAAAAGTGAAGTCAACACTGGCCCGGTGCCCGATGGCCAGTGTATATAAGTTCAGGCCAGTGTAAATTTAAGAAAATTTTGTTAATTATTTAGTAGAATAAATTCAAAAACTGGAATTCGGGCCAGTAAATTCAAAATCTTAAAACTCATTGACTGAAAGTGACATATAAAGTTCTCTCAGTTTAACCAAGATGAGTAATGAGTATATATGAAGGTGCATGTAAACAGATTGAATGAAGAACCTATGTCTATGCACATTTACTATATGGCCTGTTGACCTTGACCACAAAATGTTAGATAGGTAGATTTCATAAAGATGTCTCTTTATACAAAATTAAGTTGTAATACATGTATGTTATTTAGTATTGGAATGAGAGGCACAAGTCCTAAAGTAAACACAAGTTGTCAATCAATTCAGCCAGAAAAGCCGGGATCCTATTAAAAAATATAGGGATCCCAGAAATTGACCAGGCTAAGAAGATGTTTTTCAGATAAGCCGGGATCCTATTTTAAAAAACATATAGGGATCCCGGGAATTGACCAGTTCAAGAATATAGTTTTCAGAAAAGCCGGGATCGTATTAAAATGTAAATAGATCTCACGGATTGGCCAGTTCAAGTATATAGTTTTCAGAAAAGCTGGGATCGTTTTAAAACATACAGGGATCCCGGGATTTGACCAATTCAAGAAAATAGTCTTTGATTTTTCCAATTAATTAGGCATATAATTATAAGTATTGTGATTTCCGCATTTTAAGTTTGTTAATAAATAGCTCTAAATATATCTATATTCTAAGTTAAATTAATTTAACGTTCATTATATACAATAAAAAAAATTAACGTTTTATGGCCTTTCATTACGACAACAATCAACACAAATATAGTTCATTAGGTTTTTCCTCCATATCTTATACTATCCCGGATCCCGGGCGTTCCGGATCCCGGCCAGTAAATACATACACTAAATACCGGAAAGGATAAAATGACCGGAAAAAAGGAAAAGCCAAAAATGCACAGAACCAGATGTACACTTATGTTAATTAACCAAACGAAAACTTACTACAGAGAAAACAGGGGAAATCGCTAAATCAGAAGTCAGTGTAAATATGATTTATTGAAAAGAATTCATAAAGACAAACATTTTAATCATCATTATATCTTTGCGCTCAAAACAATACTTGCTGATTTTTAAAAATGGCGTGAAAATTGAAGGTTTTTTGACGCTATGTAAGATTAAATTTGATTGGCTAAATAATTTTGGATCCTAGCCCTGATAGATAAATTTTGTAGAAAGCTGGAAGCCAAGCTTCGATTAAATTTTTGGATAGCTTCGGAGTTTTAGGTTGTTTCTCAGTAAAATCCTACCGTAATACCGGCTCGCCGTGGCGAGCCGGCATTAGGACATACATGTAATATACGTTTCCAATAAAAACATTAATTGACAATTGATTATAGATTTAAAAAATAACTGATATAAATAATTCATGGAAGGTTTTTTACAAGTTTTTTACGGAACTTACTGGATATAAAAGTTGGACAAGGATATGGAAATATTTTACAGGTAAGAGATTTTATAGTGAATGTTTAATCTTTAATTATTATTTTATTATACATGCATATGTAAGAACTGAAATAGATTATTCACAGTGAACACGATTCTTATATTTTCTTTTACTCGAATAAAATATTTGATATAAATAAATCAACATTAATTAAATATTTTACATGAATTGTTTTTATTCTGGAATTAGTTTATTTTTGTAATAAAAATGAAGCATTTTATAAACATAGACTATAAACAGATACACAATACATGGCACGTGTTTATCAAATGGCACATCACCACCTCTACATTAAAAGAAGTTGGAACCAGCGCAACCATGTATACAGCTATATTAAAGAGAATATATGTTAAACGTTTCCTAATTTTTACTCCGGAAAGGTTATTTGTTTATTGTTTTAGTAAGATGTTATTGTTATGTCATATATTTAAGGTACGTATTTGTAATTTTATGATAAAGTCTATTTGAGCCGCGTCACGACAAAACCAACATAATGGGTTTGCGACCAGCATGGATCCAGAGCACTCTGCGCATCTGCGCAGTCTGATCAGGATCCATGCCGTTCGCTATCAGTTTCTCTACTTGTTATTATGTTTGTAAGCGAACAGCATGGATCCATGCTGGTTGCAAACCCATTATGTTGGTTTTGTCGTGACAGGGCTCATTTATCCTCTAAATGTGAACCAAGCGTGTTCAATTACAGTTCTGGGGTCTAAATATGGCCTCCCAGGGAGGTCAGTGAGTTTTTTTTTGTTTTCTTGGTAATAGATACAACTGTAAACATGTTCTTGAAAAACACAAGAGATAATGCATACAAATTTGGTATGAAACATTATCTAGTGTACCCTTACCAAGTTAATATAAGCATAGCCGGGGCGTAAAAACGGCTGGGCTCCATGGGGGATTGGGTAATGGCTCGTATGTTTTTCCATATATTTTGCAATAGAAACAAGTGTCTTCCATACTAATCATTGAATTTCTTTTGCAACCTATAATTTCCATAGTTATCATTTGTAAAGTTACCAGTGACTTTCATAGCAACCATTGACTTTGCATAGCAACAATAGCATACAACAAGGGACCTTTTGACTTTTCAAAGCAACCATTGTTTTTCAATAGCAACCTATGATTTCCATAGCAAGCATTTACTTTTGACTTAGCAACAAGTGACTTCCAAAGCAACCATTCAATTTGTGCACTATTTCAGATGCAGAAATATACTTTGTAATCTTATCAGCTTAAGATTTGTCTTTTTCTGCTTTTCATTCATAATTTACAACATAAATCAACTGTTCTTGTCATTATGAGCTTTTATGATCATAATTAACTGAGCAATATAAGACCAATCATGGATTTTAGCTACATATAGATATAAAATAGTAAGATAATGTTTTGCATAAATCCCCCATTAATAATATAATTTGCGTTTTTTATCATTTCAGCGGCATTGGATCATCATGCAAAACCTCTTGTGACGTTTAGCATTTTGATTTGTGTGGTGATAGATCAATTTTGTTGGGATGATTGGATGTGTTTTAAACCAATTCTTTGGAAACTGAAGTTTCATGCTTCTTGCATGTCAATGTAAGACTTTAAATTACCCTTTTTATTGACAGGTCAATAAAATCCGAAATAAAGATTAAAGAGTAAAATCGGAAATGATCTCCATCAAAGTATGCAAAATGTGACTATTTCGTGAAAGAACGTTTCAACTTTTTTTTTCCCTTAAGCAAAGTATGTTAAGGACATCTGAAATGTAATAGGGTAAAAGTTATAAGTTGGTTAAAACAGATAGTTTATGGCAAATGCACTTATTAAAAGAAAGTGATTAAAAGTGTTCGTATTTCTTGCAAAGAAACAAAAAAAAAAACAACAATAGCCTGGATCGCAGTATTTAAGACGTGTTGAACGTTTCGTATATGCCTGCATAAAATTTTATTAGTAAACTAACAATTGTGGGTAGCCGACAAATTTCACGTAAACAGCGCGATTGTGTTTAAAGTAGCGCACATTTCATCATTTCAAACGTATGTATAGTATGATAGAAATAATTCCAGCTTCGCAAACTATAAATTATTATAATGAATATGATTGAATTGTTTGCTTTATATATGTGCTTCTAACATGTTTATAATTTTACTTTTTTCAAGATATTGAAAGATGTTATTTACTGTTATTTACTGTCTTTTGTATTCAATATAATTGTATTTAAGTACTAAAACAAAAGAAAAAATATAAACATTCATGTCAATAAAGATGCTCTAAATATAGTAAATGACTCTAAGGGTTTAACTCAAAACAGGACTGGAGCAGTACCTCTAGACGCCTGCAGAAATCGTGATCACAAAATAGACAAATATCGTTTTTTCGCCGATTCTTACATTTTTCATTCATTATCATACTTAAATATGTATGAAAAGATGAATTAAAGAATTTAAAGTTCATCTTTTGCGTGAAAAGGCAAGATTTTGGCATTCAATCGAATTGTCCGGTATAATTACCGGAATACGGTATTTAGTGTGATGCTTCACAGTTAGATAGGCAATTTTAATGGTAATTTTCATGTTAAAAGAAGATATTGAATACTTGTTTTGTCGCAAAATGCACAAGAATTAATTGGGACAATGGCAATTGCAAATGAAAAGGTTAAATCAACGTGTGTTAATCTGGTTATGTTTCAAAACGGGTCTGATGCTGCATCAGTTTATAAGTACGTATTTTATAATTTACAAAATTAAATTGGTCAGGCGCGGCGCAGCCGTGCGACCAATTTAATTTTGTAAATACGTATTACTGAATTTTAACCGACTTGTTTTAGATTATTTTTCTAAGCCGTGGAATTAATAAACTGATTTACAGTTTGCCGATTAACCAAAGTAAATGTGTAACGATTTATTTGAATTACTGCAATTCTTTTGTACAAAAATAATTTAAAAAACTAAAAGAACTTGTTGATAAAATTTAGCGTTGTCATATTATTTACGAAACATTGGCCGTTCTTCATAAAGTAACGTGAATGTCTACTCGAATCTAAATCACTCACATGAACTTTATCTTGTTGACAGAAGGTCCGTGGTTCTATCTGGAAATCAGATCCTGCTGAAATACAGTTATTATCCCCCGCCGATGGAATAGTTTTGGCGTTGTCCGTCCGTCCGTCCATCCGTCCGTCCGAATTTCGTTTCCGGAGTAGTTCTCTGCAACTACTGGCTGGAATTCAACGAAACTTTATGGGAATCATCAATATCAAGAGGAGATGCACATCTGACCGTCCGTTGGTCCGTCCGTTAATCCGTCCGTCCGTCCGAATTTCGTTTCCGGAGTAGTTCTCTGTAACTACTGGCTGGAATTCAACGAAACTTTATGGGAATCATCAATATCAAGATGCGCATATCGTCGGCTTGTTTCGGTCAGACACTTTAACTCAGAGTTATTGCCCTTGATTAGTTATGTATGTTGCATATAGAGTAAAAATCGTTTCCGCGCTACTTCTCTGCAACTACTGGCCGGAATTCAACGAAACTTTATGGGAATCATCAATACCAAGAGGAGATGCGCATATCATCGGCTTGTTCCAGTCAGACACTTCAACTCAGAGTTATGGCCCTTGATTAGTTATGCAGTATGCATATGGAGTAAAAATTGTTTCCGCGCTACTTCTCTGCAACTACTGGCTGGAATTCAACGAAACTTTATGGGAACCTTCAATACCAAGAGATGCGCATGTAGTCGGCTTGTTCGGGTCAGACACTTTAACTCAGAGTTATGGCCCTTGATTAGTTATGTAGTATGCATATAGAGTAAAAATCGTGTCCGCACTACTTCTTTGCAACAACTGGCTGAAATTCAACAAAACTTTATGGGAACCTTCAATACCACGAGGAGATGCGCATATCATCGGCTTGTTCCGGTCAGACACTTTAACTCAGAGTTATGGCCCTTGATTTGTTATGCAGTATCCATATAGAAAAATATTTGTTTCCTCGCTACTTCTCTGCTACCACCGGCTGGAATTCAATGAAACTTTATGGGATACAAGATGAGATGTGCATATAGTCGCCTTGTTCCAGTCAGATACTTATAACTCAGATTTATGGCCCTTGATTAGTTATGTAGTATTTATACATCTCATTGACATTTCCAGATTTTACTATTTAACACAAAGTTATGGCTCTGTTATTTCCCTGAATATTTATCAAGTTCAAAGAATATTACTGTTTATGCCATGATTAATATATAAATAAAGCCTTATGTCTTCAGTTGTTGTGTCAATAATAACCAGTACTCGGCGGGGGATATAAATTCAACGAATTTGCTTGTCCAATTAAATATGCTAACGGAAGGTCCGTGTTTTATCCGGATAACAGCTCACAGTTAAGTTTGCTGACGGAAAGCCCGTGGTTCTACTCGCACATCAGTTTGTCTCTAAAAAAATAATTTCAGTTGGCTTACGGGAGGTCTGTGGTTCTACTCAGATGTCTGCACGTACCTAAGTAATCTAAGTCAGCAGAAGGTATGTTTATTTGCTCTGGCAATCCGCTCGTGCCAAAATCTTAACACGAGATATCCTGTGTTGGTTTCTCTACATAGTCAAAACAGAACATATATCGTCAATGTTACTTGGAAAATATAAAAACAAGTGTTAGAATAAAATCTATGCTATCTATACTGTTACAAAATGTTTTGACTAACTCATTTATCATTTCTTCTTCTCTTTCCAGAAAAGGAGCTTCAGTAAAACTACAGTGACAATGATGACAACGTTTCAATCACGACTTGACACCTGGTTCCTGGCATTACAGAAACATACACGAAAGAAAATTGTTCCAAGATAGTTTCGTACAATCTTCTGATTCTTGGCTTAACCGGAAACGGACTAGCAAACTTTTGCATTGATTATACCATTTACTTTTTTCTTCAAGGGGAATTTACGTGTAAAAAGATACCACAACCAAGGCTGCTGTCAAATATATTCCTGAGTTCCTTCAAATGTATGTTTCGTGAATTATGGTCATACCGTAGAAACTTAAATCAAAATTCAGGGTGAAAACCTTTATTGATTTAAGAACATCTTATTGAATTAATTTTATTGTTTTATCAAATATGGGACATAAAGTATAGAGGGATAAGCAACTACCGACTGGATAAACTGTCTTATGTTGGCGTCCAATTGACAGCCGATCTTCGATATAGTTTTTAAAAAATCATTCGCCATTTGCCTTATACTTTTCTTATTTACATTAATTACAACGGACAAAAATATACACGTTCACAACTATTTTTGGTTTGGTGAAAAGAAAACGTAGCGCTTGTCTCTAGTTGCTTGTCCCATTATGTTTTGTCCTAGATCCAATGAAAACGGATATTATTAGCAGTTTATTTACTTAGAGATGCGTGAATAAATGTATTTAGCAATTAAGTATTAAAATGATACCGCAAGAAATATTAGACAAAACTAATTTATCATTGGCATTATTGTTAAATCTGACAAAGCATATACTTATAGTCTTATAATTACATGTATTGAATTTTTGTAATGTAGTTTGATTTTCCTCTTTTTTATTAGCTCACCTGTCACTTTGTGACAGGGTGAGCTTTTGTGATCACTTTCCTCCGGCGTCCGTCCGCCCGTCCGTCGACCGTCCGTAGTCCGTAAACTTTTACTTTAAATGACATCTCCTCATAAACCACCAAGCCAATTTCATCCAAACTTCACAGGAATGTTTCTTTGGTGGTCACCTTTTGTTCAAAGAATTTAATTCCATGCAGAACACTGGTTGCCATGGCAACCAAAAGAAAAAAACTTTAAATGTCTTCTTGCAAAAAACCCAAAGAGCTAGAGCTTAGATATTTGGCATGAAACATCTTCTAGTGAGTGTCTACCAAGTTTGTTCAAATAAAAGCCCTGGGGTCAAAATTGGCCCCGCCCCATGGGGTATTTGATTTTCCCTATATGTATATAGTAAAAACTTAAAAAATCTTATTTTAAAGAACCCAAAGAGCTAGAGCTAAAATATTTAGCATGAAACATGTTCTAATGGGTGTCTACCAAGTTTGTTCAAATAAAAGCCCTGGGGTCAAAATTGGCCCCGCCCCAGGGGGTCATTGATTTTTCCAATATGCATATAGTAAAAACTTAGAAATCTTCTTTTAAAGAACCCAAAGAGCTAGAGCTAAGATATTTGGCATGAGACATTTTCTAATGGGTGTCTACCAAGTTTGTTCAAATGAGAGCCCTGGGGTCAAAATTGGCCCCGCCCCGGGGGACATTGATTTTCCTTATATGTGTATAGCAAAAACTTAAAAATCTTCATGGAAAAAACCCGAATAGCTAGAGTTTAGATATTAAGCATGAAACATACTCTAGCGAGTGTCTACAAATAGTGTTCAAATAAAAGCCCTTGGGTCAAAACTGGCCCTGCCTCAGGGGTGTCATTGATTTTATATATATGTGTAAAGAAAAAACTTAAAAAATCTTCTTTTAAAAAAACCCAACAAACTAGACCTTAGATGTTTAGCATGAAACATCTTCTAATAAGTGTCTACCAAGTTTGTTCAAATAAAAGCCCTGGGGTTTAAACTGGCCCTGCTCTTGGGGGGGGGGGGGCAATATACAGGTGAGCGACTTCAGGGCCATCATGGCCCTTTTGCTGTTTTTTTCCTCCTTAATTTCTGCACAAACGATTGCAGTGTTGACATTAAAGAACTTTGAAAGGATGCTTCCAAAAGAAATTTTTACAAATTTGTACATGTTATAGTTTGCTTTTTTTAATATCTTTTTTTAAATTGTATAATTGTACATATTATAGATGTTTATTAATTGTATTATTAGTTATAACGATTTTTTCATGTTACACTTGCGTAAAGTCCCGAGTTATTTATTTACAACTATTTATATAGGGCATATGACCCTTCCAAAACTCCTTATTAGATCTTTGCATTCAAGGAAATACAAATCATCATTTATTTTGCTTAGTTGTGTTGATCAGTTTGTCTGTATACATTAAAGGCCCATTAAGCTTCAAAAAGCTAATTTCTCAAAAACTTTCAATATTTGCCGTAACGTTTGGTCATAAATAGGTTTACTGTATTTTGCTTTTGTTTAATTACCAATTCCGATTTCAATTTACATTGATTTAGTATTTTGTATGGAAGTCAACAAAACTATAGTCTTTACATTTTGCTTCCTTATAACACATAACTGTACATTCAACTTTAGTTTCTTATGTTGTTGTGCTAATCTATATCCAGTATTAAAAATTATTGAACACATGTTTGGCCTGTCTAAAGAATAAAAAAAAATATATTTCTGAGCCTTTATGTGCCTTTAAGATACAAATTTGTACATAATCTCATTGTTTTGCAAATCCATCACTTTTGATGGTATATTTAAATGGTGTAATTTTTATTTCCAAATAACTGTTTATTTTGTAGGCATCTTATAACAGATTCGAAACACATCCTCATTGGCTTTATATATGAATTTTTTGTCTGCATCTGTTGACAGTTGGTAAAATTATAGTGAATAAGTTATTCGTATGGAAGTCAAAATACTACTTTATTTACAATTTTCTACCCGTAAGACATATTACCGCATGTTCCGTATCGTTTTTTTTTCAGTTTTAAAACATCTAAAATGCAATAAATCCATTATTTTAAACATAGTTATTAAACACATATATTACATTTCTAGAGAGTTATAGAAATATGGATTTCTGAGGCATAATGAGCCTTTAAGTTGATTCAAGTTGATATATAGATGTATACATATATTACCGCCTTTAGTTTTGAGTAACTGTAATCTTGTCTAATTTGTCAAATTATTATGTTTATATGCATATATTAAGGGAACAGAAAATTACATTAGTTACGATATGTATATACAGTAAATCAGCTTAGTTTTTACACTACATACATTTAGATAACACAATAAGGAAACATTTACAATGATTGCAATAAGGCATTCTAGGCTCTACTTTAATGAATTATTTTCTTTTTCTGTTGTTGTTTTCATTTTAATTATAAAGATGACTTAATGAAATTTCAGCAATATTGCTTTAACAAATGATGTAATTTTCACTCGATACTACGACGTCAAATGTGACGTCATTTTATCATGCATGTTATTCAATACATGGAGAATATTCAAAATTTAGAATTTATAATCATATTATGTAAGCCTCTGGCGAGCATGTTATTGCTTTAGTCAACGAGTTTAAAAAAAATTAGTATTGAATCAACACGAATATAAAGAGAATAATCAAGTTTTGTTTCTGCTATTAAATACAGGATATATTTTCATCGAGTGATATGAACAATATTTATCCTGTCACTTGTATCAATTTTGGCCCGATAACAAGGTGCCGTATATTTTTACTGATCTACGGCACTTGATCACGTGGTATGCATGTTTGCCGGACTACTTTTCAAGAAAAAATATAATAATTATTATACTGTTGGACTTTATATGTTTGGTGGTTAAATTTGTTTTCGTCTCAGAGTTTCCAATAGAAACGTTCTTTACAGGCCGTTTAAAAGTGAAATAAATGTAAAACTTAACTCGTTTGCGACATTAAAATAGCGTACTTGATTTGATTGTTTTGCACGTGCTGCTTGGCGCTACACTGTGACGTCACGTAAACAATACTTTAAACGTCTGTACAGCGTTAACGACTGAATAAAAGATATTGGTGTTCGAATTCATTTTCTTAGTTAGACCATTTTCTGTCATTCTAGATAGTTTTCACAAAAAAAATTGACAAAAAATTGTTTTTATTTATCACATTTTTCAAACAAAATGGCGCCCTCAATGTGAAAATACACAGGGAGATAATAAGAACGGCGAGTGCATTGTTGTAGAATAATGCACGCTTCGGGCCGTCTTTGTTTATAACGAAACATTTCCGATAGTGTGATTAAAGGTAGGTTGCCTTATAAAATTTTAAAACAAAACGGTGACAGGATAAAAAGAATAATAGATTGGTGCCGAAGGCTCACCCAATAAATTCCTCCGCCTTGCCAGATAAACTTTCTCCATCCACGGCACCAACCTATTATTCTCTATTTCTCGAGTGGCAGAAGCTAACTGCAGTGACAATGCAGAAATGAAAATATGCATTTTATTTCATCACAGTTTCTCAATATTTCATTAATAAGGGAAGGTTTATTCTGTAATCGAGAAAGTTTATCCAGGCGAGCTTTAGCGAACCAAGATTCACTTTTGCAGCGAACTGGATAAACATTCTCCATCCCGACAACAATCTTTAAACGTTTCATTTTTACATTTTCCTTGTTTACATGTATTTTTTACTATATGACGCCATCATAGACTAACCATGTGAATTAGTGATGGAGATTAATTTCTTGCATCTCTGACAGAATTATCTACCGTTTACACCCCACCCCCCACCCCATGTAAGACAATTCGCGTGTTTTAAATGACGTAATTGACGCGCACATTTTATGAATGAATCACGTTCTTAGGACGACGTCTTTTTTCCGTTATGAATGAGTTGTATGTTCATAAGCTACTATAAGAAAAAAAGTGCGTAATGAGAATATCAGTTTTCATTATTTCTGTTCCGAAAATAATTGACATGCAAGAAAAAGAATCAAACACCGACTATTGGTACAGTAGGGAAAGCTAGCTCCCGAGAAACTGTTTAGCGGAAACTCGGCAGAGCCTCGTTACCGATGTAAACAGTTTCCCTCGAGCTAGATATTCCGGTCTGTACCGGTAGCCGGTGTAAGATTCTTATAATGTTTATCTGGCCTGATAATATAGACGGTTACTGTTGTAGGATAAATTACAATCATTTGCCTGTGTTTATGTGATAATACTTTTCATTAGTTTCTTTATAGATCTATGTTTTAATTAATGCACTATTTGGTATGCTGTTGTTTGGAATGGTATTATAAATATAAAGTAGATCTAGCAAAATGATTATTTTCATATATTTTTTTTTCGTGTTTTGTTCTGTAACAAAAATAACACTTACTTAGAATGTACGTACGTTAAACAGCTGAAGCACTTATCCCTTACTTTTGTTTATCATATAAACCGTGGCGCAGGAGTGTAATAAAGCCATTTAATAAAAACGCTATTACACTAGTGTAATAACACTTTGACATGACGTCGTTTGCGCTATATAGAAACATAGCGTTAAAAGCGCGCTAACGTTAGCGTTACACTATAGGCGCGTCATTGAAAAATTACTCATTTTAACAGTTTACTGTTCTTATTTTAAATATGTGATAAATAGAATATTATATTCGTGTAGATGCAATACTAAATTTATTGAACTCGTTGAATAAAACAATATTATGCTCGCTAGAGGCTCGCATAATATGATTTTATTCAACTCGTTCAATAAATTTAGTATTAAACTACACTCATTCAATATCCTCTATTTAATATATATATGCATAGTGTTTCAATAAAATGCACTCATTATGTGCTCTGTCTGCTAAAGCAAAGAATACATTTTTTTAGAGATTTAGACATCTAAATCATAAGGTACATTTTTTAAATTTGAAAAATTCATAGATGAACAAATCTTCTTCAGAAAGAGTGCTGTGTTTAGATACATAACCCTCTATTGCATTGTTTGAGTTACTTATCATTGCACTTAGTAAATAAAATGATGGGGCGGAACATAACGGGAAAAGTTACATAAATTGCACAGATGAATAGAAGGCAAAAATGATAAGTACTTCAGACACACTACTTTGATATGCATATGTTTAGAGTAATTGTATGGAGCAGAATTTGGGTATTTATTCATTTGACTACTTGTTGTTTTCATTTGCTTAAGTTTAAATCATATTCCTACAAATTTGATTCATCTGTGAGTTAATCAAAGTTCTTTGCTTTAATATTTATTTATTCTTTCTTACTATGTTTTAGTAAGTTGTAATATTCTAAAGCCAATGCCAGTACTTCATCTTAATTCGTTTAATTTAATATTAAATATCAATAAATTTACTTTTTGTTTTTAACATGTGCTATTTCTACTTATTTAAAAGAAAGTGTGTTTTCTCGAACTTATTTCTTATAATTGTGTTTGTGCAACTCTTATTCTCATTCGATTCACACTGAAAATAAATTTGTATGTAGAGGCTATTAGAATTGTTTTTATAGAGATTTATCCATATTCTAACTTTATGAAAATATTAACATTAAACAACCTTAAGCGAAATAAAACTGACTCATTTCAATAAGAAGAACAGCAGAACAAATAAAAACTAGAAACCACGTGATTAATATTTGTTTTTTTTTTGTCCTAGCTGTAAAATTCCAGCGCAAAATCTTAGTGACGGGAGATAACTCTTGTATCGCTTCGGTATTTTCCGTGAGCACAAGGTGTGAGGATACAATGCTACGCGGCAATTTAATCCAAGTTTATAGGTAGCACACCACAGTAATGTAAGCCACAGCTTCGAATAGCGAGGGAGGGTTTCTTGGATATAGTGAATATTCTGGATTTAACCTTTTACCCCAAGAGCATACTCGTATTGTGAAAACTGGCAGTTTTCATTGAAAACCCTCCTGTTACAAGTTCAAACTGCTATGAAACTATACAAAATGCTTCAATACTGATGAAACTTGGCACAAATGTTGACTGGACCATAGCCTCTGTAACAGCATGCTCAATCAAAATAGGTCTATATAAGGGAAACGGTTAAATGACTGGTTGTCTTTAAAGTGCATTTTAAGCATGAAATTTGTTTTTGTGACATCTAATATAATCACTTGCAAATTCGAAAGCATGGCCAGAAATCACTTGCTGTTGATTATAGATGTCAAGGCCGCCATTTTTTGTAAACATTGCTTTTAAATAACATGCACGGTAAAAACAAGTGATTTTACAGGGGGGGGGGGGGGGGGTTCGGGGTACAAACTATTAGCAGTAGTAAAAAATCTTCAAGGTTGAGCACCAGTTCCTTTATGATAGTTTGCACGGAAAGGGAGTTGCTAAATCAGAGACGGTATTCCTTTACCCTGTATATTTGCAGGTCTTTTTTGCCGGATGAACGAAATGTGTTGTTTTGGGTCTCGGGCCACTGTAGATTTTGGGCTTCAACGGAATGAATAGGAACTTTTTTTGACTGCCTGCCTATTGCAGATGGGATGATTTCTTTGTAGATTTGCAATCTTATGTTCTCAACAAAATGTGTTTTCTTTTTCAAGGTTGTGTAGTTTGGTATCAGAATTATTAGACGTATTGCTTGTAGGGCATTGACGGCAGAACTTGAAATTAACTGTGGAGTGCTACCCTGGATTTCGTGGATTTTTTTGAAGAGAATATTTCAACGGTTACACCGTCAAAAATTACGAGCTTGTACGGAAATATTGGTCCCCGGCCAGATGTATAAATTTGAATTTCAATGTAATTTCGTATTCGTGTTATTGCAGTTCGTATTCGTCTAGGTGCATTCGTATAGATTTTATTTCATTGTTATGTAACCCACTTTGTATTCTTAAAAGGAAGGACGTTCAAGATCATAAGTTAAAACTTAATTATTCAAATTAAAAAGGAAGAAGTATGCAACATAATATCTAACCACGTAGTTTAAACAAGAAGTAGAAACAATTGATCCTTACATTCTGCAGTATCAAAATACAAATGTTTAACTGGCAATTAAAAAGTAGCAATTAAAATTGTTTAAATCAATTTTAATTTATATGTTTATAGATAAGAATTTATTGAAATACGAATATAAATGAGATAAACAGAAATTGAAAAATAAACAGCGAATAAATACCCAAATTCTACTCCATATAATTGCCTTGTACTTTTTCACAGAAGCTTAATTACTTAATTTTCAAAGGGTAGAAGTAAAGACCTTAAACCTATATAGATATATAAACCTCAATTAGGATTTTTTTTTTGTATAAAACCATACTCTTTTATACTTGTACATATTTGTGTGATGAGAGACCTTGTTATTTGTAATGCTTAATTTTTGTTCGCTGCCATTGGTTAAAGTTGCAAAGCACTATATTTCATAAATTTAATTCATTGCCAATTATAATACATTGTATTTTATATTTTACTTTTTGCCACAACACGTACACAGATGAAGGTATCTACAAGATACCTCTTGGGGATATATATTTTATGAAGGTTTATGCAGTTATTATTTCATCACCATTTGTAAATAGTTTATTATTTGTTTTTGTCTAGAATATAAGCTTAAGTCGACATGATGTATTAACATAAATCTTCATTATATCCTTTTGACAAAACGGTAAACAGGGCATTAGGACAGGGTAGTTTGTAATGATAAAAACTATTTGAAAAAAAAAGTTTAGGATATAATGATTTTATTATAACAGTTAGCTGGATAACGTTGAAAGATTTACAAAAGTTGATAAAATGATTGTACATTGTAAATAGGTATTCTTACATTTATACCTTACTTTTTTGTATTTAGTGACTATTGAAAATACTATAAATAGATTTGACTATCTTATTTCAAGTATTTGACAATATTAGTATTATGATGTGCCTGCAATATGTAGGCATTATTTATGAAGGGAGATAACTTTGCAACTGTTCGTACTGTTGCTATATATGACTATACTGTCAGAACTGAGTTTAGTAATTTATAATATGTTTACAACATGTTATTATAATTCTTGTATTAAGTTAACTATTTATATAATATCATAGTCTATATTTAAGAAAATTAAAGTGTAACTAAATTGATTTTTTTGTGCTTTGTTTGAGTGTCATTGTTAGGTTACCTTCGGGTATAAAAGTCTTCATCTGTACCTAGCCATCCAGTGTTAGATTCCGTTTTGGGAAATAATCATCATGTGGTACTACCAGTACTAGTTAGTCCAGGAAGTAGATATAACATGCTATTGAACTTGTTTTTGAGCTCTCAAGTTGTCAGGGTGGTCGCAATGCTAGACGCAAAATGTCAATACTGTAAAGGTGGATTTATTATAAAGGTACAATGTATGAACCAGAACATCTATGACACACCTCTTGATTAATGTTGTTTAGAAAAGAAAAAGTCGACTGTAGTATAAAAGTCTAAAAGTAGCTCGAAATAAATTTCACAACAAAAGCTGGTCGCTTCACAAAAATATCAAGATAAATGAATCTAACAATCAGGTTGGCCTCATTATGTCTTGTTCACTGCCTACATTTACTACGGAATATATATCAGAACCACACAAACAAGCTCGCAGCACAATGAAGTACTTTGTTACATCCAAACAGACTGGCTGAATTATGCAAATATTTAGAAAAAGGTTTCGTAAAAAAGCTGGTCCATTGATAAAAGTACCAAGATGTAAGAAATCATAAAGTACTTACACATAAATCACTTGTCAATTAATAAAAGTACTTAGATATCAGAATCAATAAAAACAAGCTCGCAGAACAATAAAGTACTATCATGATAAAAAAGTCCAAATGGCTGAATTATGAAAGTACCTATATAGATAGGTTAAGCAAACGAAAACAACTCGCAATACTTGCGTCTAAAAATGTAACAGAATCTGATCCGTTGTGAGTAAAGAGATACTTCATAGGTGTTTCCTTGAACTGATTTTCTCAGAAAGAAAGCTCTTGAGAACAACCAGAGAAAAATAAATGTAATACAAAATTCAATATATATATAACCAAATCCCTAGATGACCTGGTTTCTATATCTCTGTCATCAGTTTGCAAACATTCACCATAGCTTGCACCATTGAGACAATCTTTCCTGTAATTCTAGCGATTATTCTGCCAGTAAAAAGAGGTAATTTTATGGAATAAACAAACAAGAGAACACTCAACACTGACCTATCGTCTGCTTTGGATACTGATAGTTATGGTGGCTGATAAACGCCATGTCGTGTTTTCACTTCTTTGCCTCCAAAATACGAAAAAGGATGGACGACAGAGTTAACTTTGTCGTCTCTTCGAGTTTTCGCTTTTTTCGGATTTTAGAGGCAAAAAAGCGAAAACACTTTTGATGTTTTAGTTCGTTTTTCTGTGAATCTTTGGTTTCCCTTGGCAACTCGGACAACAACGACCCCTATTGATTTTAAGATCAGTAGGTCAAAGGTCACTAACAAAATGTATGCAAGGGGGATATTTCGTGCTCGATGAACTTTTATTCATAATATACACACAGTGCAATCTTTGTGATTTATTGTACATAAAATTTTCATGTATGATCTCCTCAACACTTAACTATACAAGTTCAAAGGAAGTTAGAATTCCTTCTTTCCTGCATAAGTTATGGCCCTTCCTTACTTTTTATATGGTATACATATTTTACAAGTTCGGTAACTTAAGTTACTGAATTTAACAAAAATTCTGGTTCCGGTGTATAATATTTAACCTGTCCTTATTATAAATCATATTCAAATATGAATTCTTATCTTTACAAATTGCGGCCTTTGACTGTTTATCTTGCTTGAACTGCATGTACTGCAGGATTTTAGGTTGTTGTTGTTGTCCGAGTTGCAAAGGGAAACCCAAGGTTTACAGAAGGACGAACTATCTCGTATATCCAACTTCTGAGTTAGCCATTTATAAAAAACATAATGTATATGTTTTCTTCACAATGCAGAAACTTCCAATACTTTTTTCACGCACGTAAAATCCGTGCAAAAACTGATTAAAAGAAATACTGCAACCTTAAAGGTTGATACCAATCTGACTTTATATTTTTTACATGAAGATCTGATTTCCATCGTACATGTTTCGCCTTTATTGTGATTCGGATTGCCCGTTTTAAACTCTTCACACTGCAGGTAATTACACTATAATTACATAGTGTCATTAAAAACCTTGCAGATTTTATAAGAATACACCAAATTACCTGTTGTTTCATAGAACCTATGGTTTCACTAAACCAGAGGTGTCATATAACCGGTTATATCACAGAACAAGTGTAATGGTAGAACCTGTGTTATCTAAGAATGTATTATACTATAGAGCCCATTGTATAATAGAACCTGTAGTATAATAAGAATCAAGTATACGTTACATGTTGTTTTTTTATTTGTTTTGGGTTTTACGTTACATCGACACAGTATAGGTCATATCGCTACGTTCCAGCTTTACTGGTGGAGGAAGACCTCAGGTGCCCTTCCGTGCATTATTTCAGGCACGAACGGGCACCTGAGTAGAACCACCGACGTTCCGTGAGCTAGCTGGATAGCTTCCATACATGAAAGAATCCAAAGTCCCTGTCGGGATTCGAACCCACAGCGGTGAGGGGCAAGTGGTTTGAAGTCAACGACCTTAACCACTCGGCCACGGACGCCCCTACGTTACATGTGTTTCTAAATAAACTTGTCAATAAAGAAGGACATGGTGTATTTATAAATCCATAAAAAGCATCAAAAACTATCAAAAGGGATGAACAGCCATAAATTTGATATAAGAAGCATACGTAATCCATTTTTTTTCTTCTAATGTTTGCAATTCATTTCAATTCCATAGATCATTCACTTGTTGACGTTTTCCTTCATGCCGGCTGATAAAGTTCATAAAATACAAGGAGACTTTTTAAAAGGACATTTAGAAACATTCTGTCCGAACGGTTAAAATGCAAAAGTGCTTTATAACATCTTTAATATGTTTCCAGTATATATACTTGCATAATGTTTTTTACGTATATAATGCTCCATACATAAACTATAACTGTTAATACGCAGTTGACAGTAGGCAGTTGACAGTAGGCATGCAGTGAGCAGTAGGCAGTAGGCTGTCGTTTGTGGAATTCCGTACATAACACTTTCCTGACTGGCCTCAGCGACAGGGTGTTAGACTTTAAGTTTCAGTTTTAAAGTTATATTCGAATCATGATGAAATATTATCTTTTATATTTTATAATCTAATCATTTGCGAAAGTTAACTATGATTTTTGCATGCAAATCACTCTATGCAGTTATTTATCTTAACACGTGTGTCCCTGCAAAACGTGTGTCCCTACAATATGGCATGTTTTTTATTTGTTTGGGTCGTCAGACCCAAACAAATAATAATAGCAAAATTTCAGAGCCTAATGATATTAATTGCAAATGCCTAAAGTAGTCCACTTTTTTTGAAGCGGTTACTTCCCTTTATAAGTACACTAACGCCGAAAAATTCAGGGGAGATCAAGACGTCAAGATTGTCAGATGACAGGCGCATTAATTTTCAAGCAAAGTAGTTGCCGAATGGTCGACATTTCTAATATTCTAATATTGTTTCATTCTTTATAGATATACATGCTTACAGTAAGCTCCATGATTATTTACATCTGTGTTCAGCGTCGAAATAATAAGAGTTACAAACCCTAATTTAGAATAATATGGTTTTCTTCAGGCAGTTAATATACAACTTCACCGTGGCCGAGTGGTTTGCACGCTCGCTTATGAATCGAGAGGCCTCGAGTTCAAATCCCAGTTGAGGCAACTCACTTTGTTTTTACATTTTTTAAGTCAAATAAACATTGAATTGACTATCAGTGTTGCAATTTGTCTTATAGCCAATTTACTACAGTTAAAACACTGGAAAGCATTTGTGGCACTATACAAAAACAAATTGGTTTATAATCTCACAACCTTCACCTTTCTGACATTCTGAGACCCAAACAAATTCAGCGCCTTCTGTGTTTTGATTTAATGAATGCAGCTAAACCCAATACCGATTTTGTTTATATTGTAATAGTAATATACATAAATATTATAACAGAAAAACGGACAGAGGTAACTAAAATGAATGTGTTTATCTTGATATATACATGTGTTTCTACAATATAGTGAATGTATTACAGGTCAGTCTCTTGCGTTGATTTTCCTGCTAAACTTACATTATCAGACAACTAAAGAGATGATTTTTCTAGGAGAATGAGACGCCTGACACATAAAAATGATCCTGTTATATAGGGGTAGCCCACCAAATATTTTGCAAAATAACTTCAAAGAGGATTTCCATCCCTTTTTCCTGATCACAGGACTGACATTCAAGTATTATAAATGCAAATATGCAAGTTACAAATTATCATAGAAACTTGAAATATTTCATTTTCTTTAGAAAACAATACCGTGTTAGTTTGTGAATTAGTTTTCAAACTAAAAAACACATTCCATTTACTTCCAATCACCTCATGTCCAATTGAATCTTACGGAATCCCTGCACTTTGTTCAGCCAATCGCTGAATGTTACAATGCGAAAGAATGACCAGCATAACTTAGTGTCTAACGTCCTGCGTAAGAATTGAATATCATAAAATCACCGTTATTTGCCGCGTGCGTGTATTCCAAGTTCTGTAGTTCTGAACACAAGCACGGATAGACGGACGTATATATCTATAAACACATTTATTTTCTTAAAATGTAGATTTGTCACTACAATATGGTATGTTTCTCTTAAAGATATCTTAATGAATACAATCAAACTTAAAATTTAAAAATTATAAAAAAACACCGATTTTTTCATTTTATCTATATATGTATTTGTAACTATCATATCAGGCACACCGGCGGATGTAACTTAAAATGCCTTTTATTATCTTTGAAGTCTTATCTTATCTTATCTTATCGTCCCTACAATATAGTAATATTTCATAGAAATCCCTTAGAAAACAACGTGCTGCAGAAATAGTGAAAATCAAGACAAACATCGTTTTTTATTCGCCGCGTGCGGTTTTTCCCATTAGTAATGTATGATTGGGCACAAATGCTGACAAACTGAAAGATTTATCTTTGAATGTATTTACAAAATTAGCTATATTTTATAACAATATCTTCATAAATGATGTCACACCTAATATTTGAAGTTTATAAAAAACACCGTTTTTTTTTTAATTTTTATGTTCTAATTTTCTATTTGTATCAAGACACTCAGATGACTGACGT